>NC_036652.1:1796542-1861399 GCF_002806865.2 Cucurbita pepo subsp. pepo
AAAAAAAAAAAAAAAAAAGAAAGAAGAGAGAGAAAGGAAGGTTCTAGAAAGAGAAAGAAATAACCCCACAGCTCCAATCCGACCAGGATAACATTAAAAATGTGGAAAGTGCAATAAAATTTCGCATGATTTCAAAAGACATACAACGTCGCTGTCAAAGCTATTTACAAACAGGGAAGAGGGGTACGGGATACATAAGAATACAAAATTAACTAAAAAAGAATATAACTGACTGACTCCCGACACTCCTCTGTGACAAAGCAGCTCCTGAGCATCTCCCCACCTCGAACGTTACTTGAAAAAAGAAAGGAACAATTGATAAGCATAAAAATATACTCAGTAAGTAACCTACTTGTAGCTCTCATCGCTTCTTTCTCCTAGTAGGTTTCCATGGCTATCCTTTGGCGTGAATGTTTGCTGAATCCACCACACCTAAATGGGGGTGAGAGTTCTCTTATTTATAATCATTTACAGGATACCGGTAAATTACAAATAATATGGAAATAGTAATAAAAGGAAAGAATAATAAATGAATGCAATATATTTGCCTTTAATAAAAGGGCAAATATGGTAACCCGTAATGTAAGGCAAATATCTAGATATTTGCCTTATAATGAACGGTCAACTATCCTTAACACCCCCCCGCAAGCTGAGCGTCGGATTTGAACGAACGTGAAGCTTGGATCTGAAAAATTCAAAGAGAGGTCGAGAAATACTCTTTGTGAAGATGTCAGCAACTTGGAGATGAGAGGGTACATATTGTGTGCGAAGTTTGCCAGCGATAACAAGTTCTCGAAGGAAATGATAATCTAGTTCAACATGTTTGGCCCGCTTGTGAGAAACGGGATTAGAGCTAAAAAAAATAGCACTTTTGTTGTCACATAAGAGTAAGGGCTGCTGTGAAATAGGGACCTTGAGGTCATGCAAAAGATGCGTAACCCAAAGAAGTTCAGCAACAGTTGTGGCAAGAGCACGATACTTAGATTCACAGCTGGAGCGTAAGACAGTAGGTTGCTTTTTGGCACTCCAAGAAACGAGATTGTTACCAAGATAAATAGAATAGCCGGATGTAGAATGACGAGTATCGGGACAACCAGCCCAGTCAGCATTCGAATAAGCGACTAGCGTACTAGGAACAGTGGATGGACGAAAGGTAAGACCAAAGTGGAGTGTTCCTTTGACATAGCGAAGAATACATTTGACAGCAAGAAAGTGATTTGCAGTAGGGACATGCAAGAATTGACTGACATAATTGACAGCATAGGCAATATCTGAACGCGTAATAATCAAGTACTGAAGGGCGCCAACAAGAGATCTGTAGAGAGTAGGATCAGAAAAGGAGAACCATCAGCAGTCAGGTGTTGAGAAACAACCATGGGAGTGTGAACTGGTTTGCTATCGAGCAACTGAGCACGAGTAAGAATATCTCGAGCATATTTTAACTGATTAATAAAGAGACCATTAGGAGTGGGTGAAGCTTCAAGACCAAGAAAGTAACTGAGAGAACCCAAATCTTTGGTAGCAAACTCAGAATGAAGCTTGCAAGTAAAGCTGTCAATAAGAGATGAATTGTTGCCGGTAACAATAATGTCATCAACATAAAGAAGCAAATAGATAATGTTAGATTGCCGATGAAAGACAAAAAGGGACGTGTCAGCGCGACTGCAAGAAAACCCAAGTGTGAGAAGAAATGAGCTAAAACGCTGAAACCAAGCACGAGGAGCTTGCTTTAAACCATAGAGGGCTTTCTTTAATAGACAAACATGAGTGGGAAATCGATGATCAATATACCCAGGAGGTTGTTCCATATGAACACGTTCAATAAGAGTTCCATTGAGAAAAGCATTCTTGACATCAAGTTGTCGAAGAGGCCATTTATTTGTGACTGCAATAGAAAGCACAACACGGACAGTGGTAGCTTTGACAACCGGACTGAAAGTGTCAGTGTAGTCAAGACCAGGAACCTGAGTATAACCTTTGGCAACAAGACGAGCCTTGAAACGCTCGACAGATCCATCAGGCAAATATTTAATACGAAACACCCATTTAGAGCCCACGATGTTGGTGTTGGCAGGGCGAGGAACCAAAGTCCAAGTATCATTTTGTTGTAATGCTCGAATTTCTTCATCCATGGCAGCCACCCAAGCAGGATTCTTAGCCGCAGATTTGAATCCTTTTGGCTCAGTGGATGCAAGAAGAGCAGAAAGAAGTCCAGATGAGCCCAAAATACCAAGATTTGCTGGATGACGAGTCTTGAATATACCAGCTTTGGCTCGTGTGATCATAGGATGAGTGCCCAAAGAAGAGAAATCAACAGGAGGTTCAATAGAGGTCGAATTAGAAGTCGAGGGTGGCAAAGTGGAACCTGCAAGAGAAGTATCAACCTGCACAGACTCATCTACAAGGTCAGAACAAATATCACATGGGGATGAACTGGATCGAGGAGTTTGCGGTGATGAAGTGGTAGGGGGGGATGAATCAATATGATGAAAATGTGGTTCTAAGAAATTTGAAATAGGAATAGAGGAAAGAGGTTGGGTCTGGGAGCTAGGGATAGCAGGAAAGTGAGTTTCATCAAATTGAGCATGACAGGTGATATATAGCTTAGTGGTGGCGGGATCAAGACAGCGGAACCCTTTATGAGCAGGACTATAACCCAAAAAAATACAAGGAATGCTGCGGGGAGAAAGCTTGTTAGGCATATAATCACGCAAATAAGGATAAACACGACAACCAAAGGGATGAAAATTGTCATAATGTGGAGTGTAGCCATAAAGGAGTTCAAAGGGTGACTTACCTCCAAGAAGTGGAGTAGGCAACCGGTTGATAATATAAGCTGCAGTGCTGAAGGCGTCAACCCAAAAACGAGAAGAAAGATGAGAGTGAAAGAGAAGGGCCAAGCCAGTCTCAGTCACATGACGATGTTTTCTCTCAGCACGACCATTTTGAGCAGGTGTATATGGACAAGAGAGTTGATGGTGGATGCCAGAATTACGTAAATGAGTTTTGAAACAAGTACTAGTAAATTCGGTACCACCATCGCTTTGAAATACCTTGATACGAGAAGAATATTGATTTTCCACAAATTTTTGAAATTGAAGAAAAATATCAAAAAAATCAGATTTAAATTTTAAAGGTAAAACCAATGAATCGAGAATAATCATCAATAAAAATAACATAATAAAGAAAACCCGAATTTGATTTGATGGGAGAAGGACCCCAAAGATCACAATGAATAAGATCTAACACATGAGACGACCTACGTTCATTGCGAGAATAAGGCAATCGATGACTTTTCGCAAGCTGACAAGAACTACATAATGATAGAGAAGGCAATAAAGACGTAAGAGAAAGATGACATTTTTTATTTAAAAAAAAATAATAATAATTCACGTAACACAGGCGAGCATACCATAAATCATATGAATCACATAAAGATTTGTTTCTAAGGACATAAATAAAGCCAGAGTTGTCGTGCTCCAGCACATATAGCTCTCCATCCCTTTTACCGGTTACCGCCACCCTTCTTGTTTGATGATTCTTGATAATAAGAAAATTATTAGTAAATGTAACGAAGAGAGGAAAATCAAACTTAATTTACTAATTGAAAGAAGATTTTTAGTGAGATGAGAGACAACCAAGACATCTAATGAGTAAATATTTGGAACATGAGAAAGAGTACCAGTGTGGGTAATGGGTTGGGATGCACCGTTTCCTACGTGACAGAGTCCTTACTCGTGTAATTTTTAGACTGATTCAAAATAGATGAGTCGGCGGTCATATGGTGGAAGCCCCAATGTCCAAAAACCAATCAATAGCCTCGGGTCTAGCAATAGAACAGGATGTGTTAAAGGCTTCAGCAAAGTGAGCATGAGCAAAATTAGGTCGAACGTACCGTTGGTTGCAGCGGTCAACATAATTGCCCTCCGTGCGGCATATTTGGCAACGAGGTGATCGATGACCCTGACCCAAGTGGGTTCATCCTCCGTTAGAAGAGTTGTTTTTGTGGGAATGAGAACGACCTCGTTGGTTGCTAAAGAAAGAAGGGTGACTTCCATGGGTGCGACCACGATTAGTGGTTGTGAATGATATAGGAGTGGAGTCAGAATACTCAAGTGAGCGCTGGAACAACTCAAAACTTTCAGCTTTATAGACTAAATCTGCAAAACAAGGAAGGGGTGATAGTCATTTGAGTAGTAGAAAAAGTTAAAAAAAATCGGTGTTGAGTCCACGAAGGAACCAGTGCGCTTTATTAATGTCCTCGATGGGTCTGCGAATGACATGAAGTTAGTCACAAATTGTTTTGAAGGTACGGGCATATTCAACAGGTTTGGTGCCACATTTCATCAACTACAAGTCATCCTTGAGTTTTAGTTCACGAGCTTTCGAATGATGGTTGAATGTAGTTCCAACGCGAGCCAAACTTCACGTGCAATGGAGAGACCAACGACGACAGCAATAGCTTCCTCGGTGAAAGAGGAGAGAGAGAGANGAGGGAGAAGTTGGCTTTTCCAAAGAAGATAATTGGAGGAAGAAAGTTTGATGGTGATCATATGGATTAGAGTATTGAAAGGAAGAAGATGATAAGAAGATTCGGAAGCTATAGAGAAGAAAGGATCAGGGTTGTTAAACCGAAAGGACTCTGATACCATGTGAATGTTTACTGAATCCACCACACCTAAATGGGGGTGAGAGTTCTCTCATTTATAATCATTTACAGGATACAGAAATATGGTAAATTACAAATAATATGGAAATAGTAATAAAAGAAAAGAATAATAAATGAATACAATATATTTGCCTTTAATAAAAAGGCAAATATGGTAACCCGTAATGTAAGGCAAATATCTAGATATTTGCCTTATAATGAACGGTCAACTATCCTTAACATTTGGTCTAAACGATGTTCCAAGTGGTTCCTCATTATTCATCTACTTGTGTAGTCCCTAGCCTCTCATCGAGATTGGTTTATAGTGTCACAGCGTCGGCCTTGACTATTTCTACACTCAATAAAAGTTGTTCATGCTAAACCACCTACCCACATAGTCTCTAATCTCTTCCAAGAGCAGTTTACGAAGTTGCATCATTGACCTTGACTCGTTTCTACTCTCAATAGGGGCTCTCATCTTGACACCTACACGTGTAGTCTCTAGCCCAACAAGGACTGGTTTATAGGTTCACCTGTTTCTATACTCAATAAGGCTTCATGTCTTGAGCTAACTACCCATGTAGTCCCTAGTCCTTCTCAAAAACTGATTTAATGGGATTAGAGCGTCGACCCTGTTCCGATTCTACACTCAATAGTAGATCAACTAGTTTCGTGATCCTATAGGTTACTTAAATCATGTTAATACACCGTGGAGGTCTACTAGGTTCTTATGGGCATGTAGTTTAATTTCCAGTTTCTCAATTTCAGGTCGTTCTAGGTTAGCTTCTCAGCTTAGCCAATCCCTGGATGCACATAGGTATAAACCTCAATTCTACATGTAAACTGCACTATGTATAACGCCCTACTCTTGATTGTGATCTTGATTCATGCTCTACTAGAAAAATGTGTCTATCAACATTTTCTAACGTGTGAATCATGTCTATTCGTTCACATATGTTATTTAAGAAGGTATTCCTACCAAGCCTTAATGCATGAAAACCACAACATAAATCATACAAACAATCAAACAAGCTGGACGGGGAGATAACATCCATCAATTGTCCAGAGCACAAATCAAAATATCCCTTCCTCCATCATACCATAGCAGAAGACATTAAATTAAGCATGTTTCTCAATTCCCTTGTTTCAAAGACAATTTCGTAATTTTATAATGTACATGTAGTAATTATCCAAATTGTTCATTCTATGTTCTAATCATACATATTCCAGTCACCTAGGTTACAATATTCTCGCATGCTAGATTGTCATAGCGATCCCTACCAGTATCACTTGCCTCTTCAAAAAAAAAAAAAAAAAAAAAAAAAAAAAAAAAAAAAAAAAAAAAAANTGTATTTTTGGTTTCTTATTAGTAGAAAAAATATATCAACCCAACATCATCTCAAGCATAAGCATGATCCAAGTTAGATGTTACCATGCAACTTAAAATTAAAACACAAGGTTGAGTTTAAAGGACGAGTGTTTTAAAAGACATAGCATAGACATTGACATATCAACACAAAAAGTGTTAAATTAGACATTGATATATACATACCAATATAAGTTGGGATGATTGATTGACTAAAATTGGTAAAAAGAAATATAAATAAGAAATATGAAGCAAATGGGTAGATTCATGCAGATTTGAATGACTAAATTATGCTTTCATTTGAAGAAAATGGTTGAGAAGAGAAATTTGGTATTGTTCATATAACTTATAATAAGAGATGCATTGAAAGCTGGGAGTGAATAAACACAGTGATTTTGTAATATGAAGTAAATGAAAGCTGCGGAGAAGGTGAGCTGCAAAATCATGTGTATAAGATCGGTAGCCCTACACGTAGATTTTGGGCCAAACCCTTTTTCTGCCTTTTGCGTGTACAGAGTGAGTAACGATTTTTAAGCCCCATGCTCTCCTTATATATACCTATTTAGTCTCCCACCCTTTCCACTCCAAGCATTCACATGCACTTGCAAATGGCTTCCCATAAACTTTCTTCTCTTGTGTTCTTTCTTTTCTTTGTTATAGGAATTTGTTCTGCAGCCAGAAGTTTGACAAGTTCTTATGAAGGATATGGTGTTGAAAATTATGGGAATCGATATGGTAAAGATGATGCATATGGAGGAAAATACGGGGATTACAATGGAGGTAAGGGCGAGGAATATGGCAAAGATAAATGCGACGGATACGATCGAAGAAACTATGAGGGATATGGCGGAGGTAAGCGCGAGGAATATGACAAAGATAAACGCGACGGATACGATGGAAGAAACTATGAGGGATACGGTGGAGGTAAGCGCGAGGAATATGACAAAGATAAACGCGACGGATACGATGGAAGAAACTATGAGGGGTACGGCGGAGGTAAGCGCGAGGAATATGGCAAAGATAAATGCGACGGATACGATGGAAGAAACTATGAAGGATACGGCGGAGGTAAGCGCGAGGAATATGGCAAAGATAAATGCGACGGATACGATGGAAGAAACTATGAAGGATACGGCAGAGGTAAGCGCGAGGATTATGGCAAAGATAAACGCGACGGATACGATGGAAAAAACTACGAGGGATACGACGGAGGTAAGCGCGAGGAATATGGCAAAGATAAACGCGACGAATACGATGGAAGAAACTATGAAGGATACGGCGGAGGTAAGCGCGAGGATTATGGCAAAGATAAACGCGACGGATANATATGGAGGAAAATACGGGGATTACAATGGAGGTAAGGGCGAGGAATATGGCAAAGATAAATGCGACGGATACGATCGAAGAAACTATGAGGGATATGGCGGAGGTAAGCGCGAGGAATATGACAAAGATAAACGCGACGGATACGATGGAAGAAACTACGAGGGATACGGCGGAGGTAAGCGCGAAGAATATGGCAAAGATAAACGAGACGGATACGATGGAAGAAACTACGAGGGATACGGCAGAGGTAAGCGTGAGGATTATGGCAAAGATAAACGCGACGGATACGATGGAAGAAACTACGAGGGATACGGCGGAGGTAAGCGCGAAGAATATGGCAAAGATAAACGAGACGGATACGATGGAAGAAACTACGAGGGATACGGCAGAGGTAAGCGTGAGGATTATGGCAAAGATAAACGCGACGGATACGATGGAAGAAACTATGAAGGATACGGCAGAGGTAAGCGCGAGGATTATGGCAAAGATAAACGCGACGGATACGATGGAAAAAACTACGAGGGATACGACGGAGGTAAGCGCGAGGAATATGGCAAAGATAAACGCGACGAATACGATGGAAGAAACTATGAAGGATACGGCGGAGGTAAGCGCGAGGAATATGGCAAAGATAAACGCGACGGATACGATGGAAGAAACTATGAGGGATACGGCGGAGGTAAGCGCGAGGAATATGGCAAAGATAAACGCGACGGATACGATGGAAGAAACTATGAGGGATACGGCGGAGGTAAGCGCGAGGAATATGGCAAAGATAAACGCGACGGATACGATGGAAGAAACTATGAGGGATACGGCGGAGGTAAGCGCGAGGAATATGGCAAAGATAAACGCGACGGATACGATGGAAGAAACTATGAGGGATACGGCGGAGGTAAGCGCGAGGAATATGGCAAAGATAAACGAGACGGATACGATGGAAGAAACTACGAGGGATACGGCAGAGGTAAGCGTGAGGATTATGGCAAAGATAAACGCGACGGATACGATGGAAGAAACTACGAGGGATACGGCGGAGGTAAGCGTGAGGATTATGGCAAAGATAAACGTGACGGATACGATGGAAGAAACTACGAGGGATACGGCGGAGGTAAGCGCGAGGAATATGGCAAAGATAAACGCGATGGATACGATGGAAGAAACTATGAGGGATACGGCGGAGGTAAGCGCGAGGAATATGGAAAAGATAAACGCGACGGATACGATGGAAGAAATTATGGGGGATACGATAGAGATAAGCGCGAGGAATATGGCAAAGA
The DNA here is from genome assembly GCF_002806865.2 of Cucurbita pepo subsp. pepo. Taxonomy (NCBI): domain Eukaryota; kingdom Viridiplantae; phylum Streptophyta; class Magnoliopsida; order Cucurbitales; family Cucurbitaceae; genus Cucurbita; species Cucurbita pepo. The sequence goes on from NC_036652.1 coordinate 1,805,163, forward strand.
TAAAACGCGACGGATATGATGGAAAAAACTATGAAGGATATGGCGGAGGTAAGCGCGAGGAATACGGTGAACACAGCGATGCACCTTGAGAAACACATTTTCAGTACTACCCTATGAACATATAGTAGATAATATCATGAAGGAATAAAAATGAGCATCCATGTTCAAAATAAAATAAATAACAGAGATGGGGAATGGTTACAATTTTGGGATGTTCAAATGTGAGCTCTTCTTCTTGTACTTTCTCTTGAAATAAATAAATAAGAGCTTTTTGTTAATCTTATTTTAACAAACAATTGTATTTTTCATGCTAATTTTTTTATATTGTGAACAAATGATGTGACGATGTTACTTCTAACATGTAATCTAGCCGTTACCTATAAACATGTAGTAGAATTTTAAACCGATTCAAGAATGACTTTAGGCGCTACTTCTAACATATATACATACGGTCCACGTACATGCACATGAACCCACTAGATTGTTGATGTGCTCTTTTTTGCTTTCACCGAGTTCAGTTTGGTTGAGTCACTTCTTGCTCATTAACAATAGTGTCATTTGGATCTTCAAACACAACAACACTTGATCAGATGTGTGAAGTTTGCTCCCTCATCTTCTGTTGTAGAATGTCTTCAATGTTGTTCGAGTCTAGTAAGACTTTCTTTTGCAAGGACCACCACGAAGATGCTTCATCAAAAACTAATCTCTTGAAGTGTAGCATCTTTCACTTGTTGGATCACAACACTTTCATCTTTTTCTTTGATTCTCATATCCAGCAAATATACACGTGTTGTGTCCCATAAGATATAAAATGGTGAGATGAAACTTAATCTTGGCTGGGTGGGGAAGCTTGTTGACCATATAGTTCGCAGTTGGCATAGCTTCCGCCGAAAATTTTCTTGGAACATTCTTCACATGTAGTATGCTTCAACAAATCTTTGCAAAATGTCTGTTTTTTTTTTTTTTNCATGTAAACTGATGACGTATTCCGCACTTGTGTAAATATTGATCAAACTCATCAAATGTGTATTTTATACCATTGTCTAAGCGTAGGCAATGAACATTCATTCCTACTTCTTCTCCGATCGTCATTTTGAATTATTGAAATTTATAAATGTGTCAGAATTTTCTTTCATGAAGAAAAATCACACATATCTCGAGTAGTCGTCAATGAACGTTAATATGTATCGCATTCCACTGATTGATGTTTGCTTGGCTAGACTGAACAAATTAGAGTGAATTAGTTCTAATGGTTTCTTTGCTCTTAAATTTGACCTTGTATGGTAATTGATGAGCTTTACCACACTGACATCCCGTGCAAATGATATATGTTTTGACTTCAAGTTGGGTAAGCATTTGTGGTAGCCAACATGTTCCAACTTTGATGTCATAGATCTACTACTTAATTCTTTGAGTCTTGCCTACATAGGGAGACTATAGGGAAACTCGGTAAATAGAATAACTCTAAACCTAAACAAGACATAGTTGCATAATGTGGTTAGTTGTGACATTAATAACAAGTTCTTCTTTATACTCAGTACATGACAGATATTATGTCGTGACACCATGTCAGAATTATTATCAGGCACGATCGTTATGTTGTTGATTTGAGCAATCAGTAACTGTGTTTTGTTGGTTAAGCATCCTAAATTAACGAAATTGACTAGTCCTTGTCTTGCAGTTTTCTTTGATCACCAGTCATGTGGTTTGAGCATCCTAGGTCAACGTTCTGGTCATTCTCATAATCCATATATTCTCCCACCATCACCATAAATGTTAGCTCATTTTCTTCCAAGGCACATAATACTTTGGCATCCCATTTATCTTCCATCTACTTTTGGACGTTGTCGCATTACTTTCGATGAACTTTTTCTTGGATCCACAATTATTGGTCATGTGGCCCTTCTTTCTATGATGTAACAAATGCCTTTAAGCAAATTGTGGGAAATTTGATGTACTTAGCTTCAACAAGACAAAACATCATGTATGCAGTTAGTATGTTAAGTTGCTACATTAAGCATCCAACGGAAAAACATCTCAATGCAGCAAGAAGGATACTACGTTATGTGCGAGGAACTTTTGATTTGGAGGTATTCTACAAGAAAGGATATGATTCGAAGTTGGTTGGCTATACAGGTAGCGACTATGTAGGTGATATAGATGATCGTAAAAGTACTTCAGGAAGTATTTTCATAATGAGTTTAGAAGTTATTTGTTGGTCTTTAAAGAAGCAACTTATTGTAACACTCTCAACTACAGAAGTAGAGTTTGTGGCAGTAGCAGTATGCTCGTGCCAAGCAATTTAGTTAAGAAAGATGCTTGAAATTCTTAATCAGAAGCAACCAGGTATGACGATTATATATTGTGATAATATGTCAACTATTAAATTGTCTAAAAATCTTGTGTTGCACGGGAGGAGTAAGCACATCGATGTTTGGTTTCATTGCCTACATGATTTGTGTAAAGAAGGCACTATTGAACTCAATATTTGCCGAAGTGATGAACAAATCGCAGACCTATTCACAAAGCCCTTGAAACAACCATTGTTCGAGAAACTTAGAAGAAAGATGGGAATGTGCATAATCCAATATATAGTTCAAGAAGATGTCCTAAACTGATTTCTGCATAATTCAATTTAAGGGAGGGTGTTGAAGGGTCACTTGTAGATACATGTATGAATAAATACATGTGTTGAAGGGTCACTTGTAGATACATGTATGAATAGATACATGTGTTGAAGGGTCACTTGTAGATACATGTAAAGATACATGTATAAGGACATCTATGAATACATGTAGGTCCTTTAGTTCATAATTAATTAGGTGCATGACTTTTGAATAATGAATGGTATTGGGGAATATCCAAAATTACCTATAGGTAGGGGTGTACATGGTCTGAGTTGGGTTGAAGGATTTTTTTTGACCCAACCCAAAAGTTCGGGTTGGTTGGTCCGAAAAAACTTAAAAAAATTTAATTTGTATGACCTTAAATGATAAAGCAATTACTACTAAGTTGTAGATCAAAAATATCAAACTCTCTATTACATTCATATTATCATCTATAAATATGTAAAAAATATGTAAAAAATATGCAATGAATCAATTCCAAAGTTACTCCATCTAATTAAATTATCTACATTCACAGTATATAATCATTCAACAAAATGCCTAAAAATTCACCTATAACTATGTAAAGAATATTCAATGAATTAATTCCAAAGTTACAACATCCAACAAAATGCCTAAAAATTAAAAACTATCCAACCTCTATTGCATTCTTAATTCCTACAAAAGAAAAATAGCATCTTGAAAGTTAGTACTGTTTTAAGATTGTTTGGATAAAGCATATTGTAACTTCAAATATTTTACTTACATTAAAAATAATTATTCTTGCATGACATTGGTGGAGCTTGAAGGTCTTAAATCATCTGAAAAATAAAATATCAATTGTGATATAACATTATAGAATACATCTTAACAAATAGACAATAAATAGATTTGTAGTTACATGTCTCAATCTTAGAACAAATCTCCAAATCTTCAAGTTGTTGAAGAATATCTAACGATACTGATCTTCTACCGATTCAATTTTGTGTACATATCAGAGCTTTTACTGTTTTAGGTATCAAACAACTCCTAAAAGAATCAAGAATCCTCCAACCCGTACTAAATGTTGATTCGGAAGATACAGTCGACACTGGAACGGCCAAAACATCTTGGGCAATTTTCGATAAAACTCTATATTTAAACTCATTTGCTTTCCACCATGCCAAAACATCAAAATTATCATCAAGTTCTTCACTAGGGTCAGATAAATATCGATCCACATCATTATTTAACTCGAGTGAATTTTGCTCTTCTCTTCTTCGTTTGTATCTTGATAATACTAATATTGAACCACTCAAATTCTCTTCATCAATTGTGTCCATCTCCATACTCATGGACTTAGAAGTGAGTCTTGATTCAGATTGATGATGATCTTGAGAATTATCATAAAACTTGCAGTAATCATACAAACGAATTAAATAATTATGTATGTCATCCACCATCACTTTAGCCATAGCATCCTCATAAATATTCGAAAAGCAAAATGATATGTAATCCAATTTGTAACGAGGATCGAGTATCACTGCTATCAATATCAACTTATTAATTCTTTCCACTGAGCCCCAATATTTGTTATACTTAACTTTCATATTTGAACTCATGTTACTTAAAACAAAGTTCACATTTGTACTCCACTGAATTAAAAGTTCTCGAATACCCCAAAGTTCATGAAAATAAGAATTATAAGTCATATATAAAGAATCACTTATCTTTGCAGTGACATCATAGAAAACCTTCAAAAACTTTACCAACACTCCAACGTTTTTCCAATCATCAATGGTTGGTGGCCCTATTCTTTTGTTTCTATAATCTCCCTTTTTGAAGTAATCAACATAATCTAATTCTTCTTCCGCTAATACTTTGGAAGCTTTTTCAAACTTCAAGGCATGATCAAGCATCAAATAAGTGGAATTCCATGAGTCGCCACATCTAAACAAACAAGTGCTTTACATTTAATTTTTTCTTGTTCAAAACGATCTTTAAATTTTGTCAATCTCTTGGGGATGATCTAACATACCTCACGGCATTGCAAACACTAGACATGGAGTATGCATTTCTTTAAGCCCTTCATTCACAATCAAATTAATTATGTGAGCACAACACCTCATGAGTAATATTTCTCCATCTAAGACAAGTGAATTCCAACTTCTAAGCCTTCTCATAATATATGAAATAGTTATATCATTGGAACTTACATTATCAACTGTGATAGAGAAAACCTTATCGATTCTCCATTCCAATAAACTCTCAATAGTCTTGCCAATAGTCTCTCCCTTGTGGTTAGCAACTTGACAAAAGTTGAGAATTCTTTTATGCAAATTTTCATTCTGAATCAATAAAATGTGCGATGATTACCATATAATTAATGTTTTGCAACGAAGTCCATGTGTCAGTTGTAAGACAAACCCTCTTGGAATGTCTGACTAAAAAATCTTTCAACTTCTTTTTTCTTCTTGATAGAGCTGAAATATATCTCTAGCAATGTTACTTTTGACGGAGGGTCAAACTTAGAACATGCTGCTCATTCTCTACCAATTTAAATGATAATTCATCCATAATTATCATCTTGGCACATGCTGCTCTGCATCTTGTTTGACTAATTAATGAAGTAACAATATTACTACCACCATTTCCATCTATTGAACGTTGAAAACTTAGAGTGGTTTGTCCTTTGTTCTCCACCTTATATGTGTACTTTCTACACTAATTTTTTAAGTGCTTCCATAACGTGCTAGTTCCACAAGAATTAGTATCACAAGCATACTTCTTAGAACAATAGTTGCACTTGCACCTCTTATTATTGTTCTCTAATCTTGTAAAGTGATCCCACACGGTTGATTTACTGGGTTTCTTCTTCTTAAACTCAGATTGTGCAGCCAATGGTGGTTTCGATGCATTATAATTACTAGAGCTACTTGCATATACAGTTGCGTTGTTGTTTCAATCTATAAAAAGTAAAATAGAACTATTATGATTCAAACATTTAACCCAATATGAACAATTATCATAAAATGCATCAAAGTTAAAATATACAATCAGTCTTTGCAAGGGGATATAACAAAAAGAGAAAAAATTTACCGGTTATAGCGTTCCAGGAGACTAAAGAGAGAAAGACCGCGCGCGAGAATGAAACAAGACAAAAAAACACGAGAGAATGCTATGGAGATCAAATTCCTTGTGAGAGACTAAGTATGAGAGATTTGTATTTTGACTTAAGGTTTGTATTTTGGCTGGCTGTGAAAGAGAGAAAGAGAGAAAAATGCTATGAAGTGAGGTTGTGAGAGGAGAGGATGAGAAATTTTGTATATGGCTGAAAGAGAAGGAGAGAAAGAATCAGAAGAGAGAATAATCAAAGAGAGAGAGGGAGAGGGAGAGAGAGGTAGATTTCTTTAGTTTTATGTAGAACTTGAGCTTAGAGGTAGAAATGAGGCATAGAGATAGAAATGGCTTGAGAGGAGAGAGGTAGTGGAGAGAGCATATGAATTTAGTGGAGAGAGCAAATGGATTTAGGTAAAAATTTAAAATAACAACCACCATTTCTCAAGAGAGAAAAGAGGGAGGCATTTCCCTCGAGCTAAAGGACGCAGAGAGCAGGGGAGGGTGCCTACCGCTACCGCCTAGAACGCAGAGCAGGGGAAGAGAAATTTCTTTCACTAATGAAGTAATTATTGGGTTTTGAAGTGTCAGGCTTAGGCTTGGGCTTCGATCAGATACTCTACAAGATTGTAGATTGGGCTTTGAGTTTAGGCCTTTGGGCTTTAATTTTATATATATATATATATATATATATATTTTTGGATTGGGTCGGGTTGACCCAATCATTTTCTTTTGGTACACAAACCCAACTCAAATCAGATCGGGTTAAAAAAAATGGACCCAACCCAAACTCGAAATCCAACACAACCCAACCTAACCCTTATATTTCGGGTTGAGTCGAGTTGGGTTCTCAGGTTTTCGGGTTGGGTGTACACCCCTACCTATATATATATGTATGTTGGCATTGGTGGAAGAACTAGAAAATCAATTAAGCATTCCTCTACAATGATATAAAGTTCTCTTCTCCCAATAAATCTACCAAATTTCTCCGTTGTAACCAACATATATATCCCCTTAGGCAAAGCTTTAAAAATGTACTTTCTGTATTCTCTTTATTCTCTATTACTGTACTGACTGAAATCATCAATATAAACCTTTAATCAAAGTTCCTTCTTGCATTTTCTCTTTTATGTTCTTTCTGTTTATTTAGATCGAGTGTGTGTATTGTTGTGTGATCCTAACAGAGCATCCATAAGATACTCAATCCTGAAGAGGGTCATGTTACCTTGGTGTCAGTTCAAGGAGGCTCATCTTCAGAAGTATTACCCTATTGTCGCTAGGATCGCTTGTTAGACGGCATTCTTGGAACTAAAACAGTGGCACAGGTCAGTTGAAGAATATGACCTAGAATTCAATAAGCTGGCAAGATTTACTCCAGAAATTGTCAATACTGAAAAGATAAAGCGAAGACAGACCGCTTCATCGCAGGCCTCAAGGAAGAAATACAAGGTTTTGTCTTAGCGCGGGCTTCCTTTGAATATGCAGAAGCATTGTGTTTCGCCATTCTGATTAACATGCATAGACCGAAGGGAAAACAGACAGAGGTCACTCAAAATGTCAAGACACCCCAAGCTAAGACTAGATAGGAATGCCAATAAAATAGACCATAGCATGAAATTGAAGGTACACCTAGGTGCCCTAAGTACAGCCTCAAGCACAAAGGTGAGTGCTTGATGGGGACTGGAGTATGTTTCTGTCACGACTCGATTTTTGAGGCTTCCAAAATCAGACCATGACCCCAAAGACGAAATCGAAAACAAAGAAAAAGAAAAGAAAAGAAAATAAGAGTAAAAGATAAAAATACCATTGAATTAAAACAAAAGAGAGAGTTGTTTTATTACTACAAAAGGAATTACAAATACCAAATGAAATACAAAAGACTCTAAAAGACTGACAAGGGACTGACGTCCGAAATGACCCCCTCTGTGACCGCACAGCTCTCGAACGCTCCACCTCGACCGCTACCTGAAAAAAAAAAAAAAAGAGTAGAAAGGAATGAGTATAAATATTATACTCAATAAGCCACCTACGTGTAGACTCTCATTGTATACTAAGCTTAACAAATTTCCACAGACTTCTCTTTGGTTCTAAGACATCTGGTTCTGGTCTTAGCTCTTTAGGGCATACCCCTTGGGACTTCTTTGGTTCTTAGTCCTTTCATTTAAACCCTAAGAATTCCCTTATGCAAACCTATGTATGACTGGTGTTCTACGAGTAGCTACCTCGGCATGGCTCTGAGACCACGTGGTATCTTACCCAAGAAGTGAGCTGCAACTCCCTAGGTCCATGTTAGTCCCCCTGGTCGGGGAGAGCTACCCCCCTTAACCCATCTAGCTAAATGGTCTATACGACGTGGGCACACGTTTCCCATGCTAAAACGGCTAAGAGCAGTCGAGTTCTGATCAGGAACCCCCTGGTCCCCCACGAAGCTATGACACCAATCACACACATGCAGCCTAAGGGTACTCTAGAGATGGTTCGTATGCCGTGGTGGTCTGTTAGACTACTAAGGGAAAGGTTATCATCCAGCATCATCATACAAAATTCATGCAAAATAACATGCTCAATGGGGCGATAACATCCATCAACTCCCGGGGCGCAGAGTTCACAAGTTCTCATCCTCCTTTCAGCATGAATTATAATATACATATAAAGCGGAAGCTTAAAACATAATTCCAACACTCAGATAATTCTCATAATACTACACATAATACATCCATACTCTTAACAAACAAATTACATACATTCAATCATGGAAAGCTACCACCTAAGGTAATAAAACTAGCATGCATGCAGAACCAAGCGACTCCTACAAGTATTTCTTCCTAAAGTTTCGTGTGGTGACTTACATGATTGACGTGTGTTCTTCGTTTAGTGTTTCTACACCAATAGCGTGTCTACAAATACTGATTTCTCCATTTAAGTCCTATTTCATATAAAAATTGGGTTAGAGTTGGAATCAGGAGGAAATTCGGGAATACAGAAGTTGAACGGGCTCACACGCGCCTGAAAAAGTATTACACGCACACGGCCACACGCGCGTACAGACGCGCATGAGGGAAGGAAGACGCGCGCTAAGGTACTGCCACATGGCGCCCGCTGAACGGTCAACCGAGGTCGAGGTCGTCGGATCCTACCCGACGTGAAGTATTACTTTGATTTTCTTCGCCAATGGATGCTTGGCCCTCCTTCTCCAGCGAAGCGAAGCCTCCTCTGCCTGACACGTGTTCCATCGTCGTCTGCGTTCTCCTTTCTCCTACGATTTCTAGGATACGATTACTTTTTTTTTTCATTTTCTTTGCATTTTCATATTTCTTTCTACTTGACTCGGATCAACATGGTTCCTTTATGAGGCAGGTATTTTTCTTGTAATTTATTTATAATCCCCGGGATAATTATCTTAGTCCGAAGATGGCAAGAAACATCAATACCTACCTCTTTGACGAACGCCAGAACTCCCATTTCCGATCTGAATCGATTACAACTTCCTTCACAAGTTTTGAGTGTAATCCCTCCCTCGATTAACATACTCAAATTTTAGGTTCTAACTCTTACTATATCTCACAAATCTGAAGGAAATCCGAGAATCTAGATTTAAGAACTTTACTTTTAGATTTTTCCTCGTTTCTTGACAGTTTTGGACAATTTAAGAGTCAAGAATGTTCTCCTCTTTGTTTTGTTAAGATTTCGTGAAGAAGGCTCGGCCGGAACCGGACTCCTCGTGGCCGGAGTAGCGGTTACCTCCCTCTCTCTCTCGAACTCTTTCTCTCTCTCTTCCCTTTTCTATTCTTTTCTTTTCCCCTCTTTTCCTCCTTTTTCTTCTAATGAAATGTCACTACCTCAATTTCAGGTGTTTAATGAGAATGGAGGGTATAATGTCCAAATTACCCTCTCGGGTTGACTTTGACCATATTTCTAATTTTCTATAATTTTTATTTTATATTTTTACTAAGTTCCTCTACTATTTCCAAGCATTTTTCTCTATTGTCTCATCTCTAAATTTGGTCTCTAAGACCCTCAATAAAATCTTAGAAGTTCGACATAAAAGAAAATTTAGATTTTAAACCTTCCATCAGGGCTCAAGTCTTACAAATTCTTCCCTCCTTAAAAATTTTCATCCTAAAAAATTGGCATCTCTCAGAAGAACTTCGAATAGACACTCCTCATGTCTTCTTCTTGTTCCCAAGTTGCCTCTTCATCACCGTGGTTACACCATAAGACTTTTACTATGGAAACTAATTTGTTGAGCAAGCGCCTAATGTCACTGTCTAACACAATACAGACGGACACCTCTTCAAGCATACTATCTTTTGACGTATAATAGATCTTATCTATCTACTAGATATGTAGTCTCGCCGGGAATGAAGTAATCTATCTTGGTTGGTCTGTCCTCAACTACCCAAATGTTAAGTATATTTTATAGTTTACCATATATATTATATTTGATATTTTATTATAAGGAAAATATTAGATATTTGTCTTATTAGTGAGGTATCTTTCCATTTATTGTTATTTCCATTTATTACTATTTTCATATCCTTGTAATTTATTTGATTATAAATAATAAGATAACTCTCACACCATTTAGGTCCGGTGGATTAATCAAACATTCACATGGTATCAGAGCCATTTTGGTTTAGCAACTCAGATCCTTTCTTTTCAATGGCTTTTGAAATCTTCTACGGTTCTTCTCCACCACCACTGCTGTCTTTGACGCTGCAGGGGCAGTCGTCATGGCTGCCACATGCAAAGCCGATTGATTACTGTTCGGCTCCACCCTTTTGACTTCCAAATCATTGTTCGCCATACTTTGTACATACAACCTCACCTTTTCCAAACATAGCCTCTTTCATTTTCTTCCCAATTTTCCCTTCATCTTTCATCCTTCATCCTTCACAGAAACCCTAATCTTAGAATCTTCATCAGCGTTCTCTTCGAAAATATATAGAATCTTGATAATCCCATCGACCTTATGCAGAGATTTACCTTTGGAATTGGGCGCCGCACTGGCCTCTTCGCCAACCAAGTTGCCGCCGCCCTTCTCGCCAAAATTGGCTCATTCGCCCAATGTGGCGACTCTTCCGGCTTCAACATTGTCTTTGTCCCTTGCTCTAGGATTCCCCTTCTATTTCTTGGGGTTAGACATATTCTCACCAGAGCCAAGGTAGCATCATCGCTAAGCGACAATCCCTCTTCATGGGTTAGACATATTCTCGTCAAAGCCAAGGCAGCATCGCCGCTGAGCGGCGGTCCCTCTGCAATTTTCGATGGCCAAGAAAGTGTTTCTCTACGCCTCCTCTGAACCAGGTTGTTGACATCTTCATGAAAAGTGTTTCTCAACCTCTTTGAATTTTTCAGATTCAAGCTTCACGTTCGTTCAAATCCGACGCTCAGCTTGCGGTGGGGTGTTAAGGATATTTAGTAATAAATTATAGTTTACCATATATATTATATTTGATATTTTATTATAAGGCAAATATTAGATATTTGCTTTATTACTGTAGGTATCTTTCCATCTATTGTTATTTCCATTTATTACTATTTCCATATCCTTGTAATTTATTTGATTATAAATAAGATAACTCTCACACCATTTAGGTGTGGTGGATTAATCAAACATTCACACCAAATCTTGTTAAAAACTCTGCTTTGTCCTTGGCAAACTCGAGATAAAACCCATACACACTACTTCCCATTTAAGGGGTTGTAGTAATCATGTTGGGCGATGTTTAGGGGTCTTCACCTACTAACAGGCCAAGCAACGTCCTGTGAAATTCATTATGTCCTTCATCCCTAGCCACTAATAGAATCCTTTCAAATTCCGATACATTTCGTATTTCCTTGGCAGAATATATAAGATATATCGTGAGCTCGGTCATAATCTCTTACAAGATTTTCTCATCTTGAGGAACTCTCAGGCGGTCTTGTCATAGCAAACTCACATTAGAAGAGTTTGTATACCCCTCTGGTCTCTCTGTTTCTGTCTGATTCTACACTTTACTGAGGTGCTCTTTAGGCTTTTAGGCGTCAACAACTCATTTTCGTAGGGTAGGTGCTAGGTGCACAATCATTTGTGCTATCATAGGGGTACCACCTTCACTACTTTATTTTTTTATTATTTTTTTTTTCTTTGCTTTCTTCCTCTTATCTTGTAACTTCTCTTGCTTGGTGATCATTGTAAAAGTACTAGCAGTCATCCTACTCAAGGCATCACTACAACTTTGGTCTTTTGATACAGAGTCTCGATGTCTTTCTCAATTTCAACCATCTTCTCCATCTCGTATTCAATCCATTCCGTATATGGTACTTGAGACTCTTGAGGTCAGTGTATACTTGCATTTTTTTTCCTCCTTACAGGTAATGTCGCCACGTCATCGAGGCAAACACTACGCTACTAATTCATTGTCATAAGTAGGGTAATATCGTTCGTGCTCCTTCAGCTGCTTTGAAACATAAGCTACTTACCCTTCTAAATGAGCACGCACTCTAAACCCTTACTTGGGGTGTCTCTATACGCTACAAGATTGTCTATTCCATCTGGTACTAGGAGGACTAATGCAGTCATCAATCTTTTCTTAAGTTCATATAAACTTTGTTCGCATGCTGGTGTCCCAACAAAGACTTGCCCTTCTTGGTTCCTGGTGTAAGCGATGCAGAGGTCCTGGAAAACCTATGTGCTAACCTTCTGTAATAACCCCATTGAAGAACAGAATCGAAAACGGAGCCATTTCCTTGGACTATGGCCGATGGATTACGCATGTCTTTGCAGCTAAGTAAAATTCATAGAGATCAACAAAATGGGTGTTCTGTAAAACAAAAATTGGAAGGATCCCACGCACAAGGCAGGTGAAAGATTTGCAAGAGAGTATCATTCCGAATTAGAATGAAGAAATTAAAAAGATGTTGAAGTTCATTAAGAGGGACCTTCTGCCTCTACTTCGCAGCAACAAATAGAAGGTGGAGCGAAATGTGGCGCTTGTGGATGCGTCTTTTGATTGCGCCAAGTTTATGCCCTTTCTACGCTGGGCATCAAAATGGCGCCTAGTTTTAGCATCTCTGCACTCCGCAATTTCGTAGACTCCATTGGAATGGAAATTGATACTTCAACATTATCGGATGAGGGATACGAAACTTACTGTAATCGCCAAGTCCACCGCGCAATGCCCATTGCCGTTCTCTTTCAGAAATCAACGGAATGAAAGAACTTTTTGGGGCATTCTTAATTTTTCCATACACCCCCATAAACTACATGACTCAGTGACGTCTTGGCCACCTTGTAACTGCATCAATCTTAGCGGAATTCACTGTGATCTTTCTACTTGACTCCACATAACCTCAATTGTCTGGAACTTAGCGTACAATTGATGTGTTCATAACACCATCATAACTTTCCCCTCAGTGTTCCTTGTCAACTAACTCCATCTTGGTGTACAACGACATATTGTCATTGAAGTCGTCTTTGACGATAACAAAAAAATCCCTTGAACGTTCGATTAGTCTAAACCTAAACCTTAGCAACACATTGATCAGGTCAAAAGACTTATCAATAATTCTTCCTTCCTCGTGATTGCTCCTAGTAGTTGTCTTTGCTATATCTCTCCCTTTGATCCTCATAAGAGGTATCCTAAACTTTTCGAGACCCTTACAATCCTACTACTTCACCAAGAATGGTCTCGTAATTACCTCTCAATTGGCCAACATAGGTCTTTCCTCACAACGAGATAACTTGTCATGTAGCTCACCTGAGTACTAATACTCACCCAAGCTAAATGCAGGCTCTTTTGAAGGTAAAGGTTCCTTGCGTAAGTCCTCTACATTCACCTAGGCCAACTCTTGCAGTGTTTTATGGTTGATCAAGTCACGCTTCCTTTCGTAGTGATATCTCATAGACTCGTGCATGTGCATCTCTCAAGTTCTTGTAAAGGATCCTATGAAACTCTCTACAAACTCCTGTTTGGTAGCTAGCCTTCCTCAAGCTCTGAGGATATTTTCTCTATGTCTAGGGTTTTCTCTAAGACACATTATGTCTTCTGCTTTCCTTGCTTGTGTATAATCACCATCTCACTAATCTTCAAGTAGTTTCCAAAATCACGTTATCTAGCATCTCTCTATCTCTGTTTGAGCATGCTTCAAAAGTATGGCGTTACACTCTTGTGTGAAGATAGAGTTCTACTTTGTCTTATGCTTCATAAGTATAACGTTACCAATCTGTTACGATCTAATTTTCTAATACCAATCTGTTACAATCTAATTTTCGAGATTTAGAGAAATTGGACTGCGACGAAAGACAAAATCAAATACAAACAAAACAACATCAAAATAAAGCAAAACATTTTGAAAATGTGGAAAGTGCAGTAAAATTTCGCATGATTTCAAAAGATATACAACGTCACTGTCAAACCTATTTACAAACGGGGAAAAGAGGTATGGGTTACATAAAAATACAAAATCAACTAAAAAAGAATACAACTGACTAACTCCCCAGGTCGACACCCCTCTGTGATAAAGCAGCTCTTGAGCATCTCCCCACCTCAAACATTACTTGAAAAAAGAAAGGAAAAAGGTATGAGTATAAAAATATACTCAGTAAGCAACCTACTTGTAGCTCTCATCGCTTCCTTCTCCTAGTAGGTTTCCATGGCTATCCTTTGGTCTAAACGATGTTCCAAGTGGTTCCTCATTATTCATCTACCTGTGTAGTCCCTAGCCCCTCATCAAGACTGGTTTATAGTGTCACGGCTTCGGCCTTGACTGTTTCTACACTCAATAGAAGTTGTTCATGCTAAACCACCTACCCGCATAGTCTTTGATCTATTCCAAGAGCGGTTTACAAAGTTGCATCATTGACCTTGACTCATTTCTACTCTCAACAGGGGCTTTCATCTTGACACCTACCCGTGTAGTCCCTAGCCCAACAAGGACTGGTTTACAAGTTCACCTGTTTCTACACTCAATAAGTGTTCATGTCTTGAACTAACTACCTATGTAGTCCCTAGTCCTTAAGAACTGGTTTCATGGGATTAGAGCGTCGACCTTGTTCCGATTCTACACTCAATAGTAGCTCAACTAGTTTCGTGATCCTGTAGGCTACTTAAATCATGTTAATACACTGTGGTCTACTAGATTCTTAGGGGTATTCATGTAGTTTAATTTCCATTTTCTCAATTCCAGGTCGTTCTAGGTTAGCTTCTCAACTTAGCCAATCCCTGGATGCACATAGGTATAAACCTCAATTCTACATGTAAATTGCACTATGTATAGCGCCCTACTCTTGATTGTGATCTTAATGCATGCTCTACTAGAATAATGTGTCTATCAACAATTTCTAACGAGTGTATCATGTCTATTCGTTCACATATGTTATTAAGAAGGTATTCTTACCAAGCCTTAATGCATGAAAACCATAACATAAATCATACAAACAATCAAACAAGCTGGGAGATAACATCCATCAATCGTCCAGAGCACAAATCAAAATATCCCTTCCTCCAACATACCACAGCAGAAGACATTAAATTAAGCATGTTTCTCAATTCCTTTGTTTCAAAGACAATTTCATAATTTTATCATGTACATGTAGTAATTATCCAAATTGTTCCTTCTATGTTCTAATCATACATATTCCAGCCACCTAGGGTACAATATGCTCACACGCTAGATTTTCCTAGTGATCCCTACAAGTATCGCTTGCCTCTTCAACACGAAAAAGTTTATATATTTTTTATTTCTTATTAGTAGAAAAAAATATATTAACCTAACATCATCTCAAGCATAAGCATGATCCAAGTTAGACGTTAATAACCCGCTTAGAATTAACACACAAGATTGAGTTTAAAGGATGATCAAGTGCTTTAAAAGACATAGCATAGACATTGACATATCAACACAAAAAGTGTTAAATTAGACATTGATATATACATACTACTTGGGATGATTGATTAACTAAAATGGGTAAATAGCAATAAAAATAAGAAATATGAAGCAAATGTGCAGATGCATGCAGATTTGAATGACTAAATTATGCTTTGATTTGAAGAAAATAGTTTAGAAAAGAAATTTGGTATTGTTCATATAACTTAGAATATCACAATGAGAGCTACGGAGAAGGTGAGGTGCAAAATCATGTGTATAAGATTGGTAGCCCTAAACGTAGATTTTGGGTCAAACCCTTTTTCTGCCTTTTGCGTGTATTGAGTGAGGTAGTGATATTTAGGCCCCATGCTCTCCTTATATATACCTATTTAGTCTCCCACCCTTTCCACTCCAAGCATTCACATGCACTTGCAAATGGCTTCCCATAAACTTTCTTCTCTTGTGTTCTTTCTTTTCTTTGTTATAGGAATTTGTTCTGCAGCCAGAAGTTTGACAAGTTCTTATGAAGGATATGGTGTTGAAAATTATGGGAATCGATATGGATATGATGGAGGAAAACACGAGGGATATTATGGTGGAAACTATGGAGGATACGGCGGAGGTAAACACGAGGGATATTATGGAGGAAACTATGGGAGATACGGCGGATATAAGCATGAGGAATACGGCAAAGATAAGCACGAGGGATACGATGGAAGAAACTATGGGGGATACGGCGGAGGAAACTATGGGGGATACGGCGGATATAAGCATGAGGAATACGACAAAGATAAACATGAAGGATATGATGGAAGAAACTACGGAGGATACGGAAGTAAGTATGAGGAATACGGTGGAGGTAAACACGAGGAATATGACAAATATAAACATGACGGATACAATGGAAGAAACTATGGAGGATATGGTGGAGGTAAGTATGAGGAGTACGGCGAACACGGCTATGGCCACAGTGGGTATGCACCATGAGAAACATGTTTTCAGCACTACCATATGAACATATAGTAAATAATATCATGAAGAATAAAAAGGAGCATCCATGTTCAAAATAAAATAAATAATAAAGATGGGGAATGGTTACCATATTGGGATGTTCAAATGTGAGCTCTTCTTGAAGCTTTTTTTTAATCTTACTTCGAACGTGTGATCTAGTCGTTACCTATAAGCCTGTAGTAGAATTTCAAATCGATTCAAGAATGACCTTAGGCGCTACTTCTAACATGTATACACAAGGTCCACGTACATGCGCAAGAACCCACTAGGTTGTTGATGTGCTTGTTTTTTTTTTTTTTTTCACCGAGTTCACTTTGGTTGAGTCACTTCTTGCTCACTAATACCAGTGTCATTTGGATCTTCAAACACAACAACACTTGATCAAAGTGTGTGAAGTTTGCTCTCTTATCTTCCGTTGTAGAATGTCTTCAATGTTGTTCGAGTCTAGTAAGACTTTCTTTTGCGAGGACTACCACGAAGATGCTTCATCGAAAACTAATCTCTTGAAGTGTTGCTTTCTTGTCAAACGTGCTACATAGATGACAAAGTACAAATACTTGGAAGTAGTTAATTATAGGTTTCATGTTCCATAATATATCAAATGGTGAGATGAAACCTAATCTTGACGGGGTGGGGAAGCTTGTTGATCATATGGCTAGCAGTTTGCATAGCTTCAGCCCAAAATTTTCTTGGAACATTCTTCACATGTAGTATGCTTCAACAAATCTCTGCAAAATGTCTGTTCTTTTTTTTTTTTTTTCCTACTACACTATTTTGTTGTGGCGTGTTGGCATATGTAAACTGATGACGTATTCCGCACTTGTGTAAGTATTGATCGAACTTATTTAATGTGTATTTTATATCATTGTCTAAGCGTAGGTAACGATCTTACTTCTCCTTTGATCGTCATTTTGAATGAAAATTCACATATCTCGAATAGTCGTCAATGAACGTTGATATGTACCGCATTCCACTGATTGATGTTTGCTTGACTAAACCGAAAAAATTAGAGTGAATTAGTTCTAATGGTTTCTTTGCTCTGAAATTTGACTTTGTATGGTAATTGATGAGCTTTACACACTGACATCCGGTGCAAATAATATATGTTTTGACTTCAAGTTCAAATAAGCATTTGAGCATGGATTTTTCCATAATCACCTTCAACTTGTGATAGCCAACATGTCCCAACTTTACATGTCATATATCTACTATCTTTCGAGTCTTGTCTACATAGGGAGACTCTGTAAATAGCATGTAGATGGACTCCACTCTTCGCCCTTCCATCGTTGGCTTTCCCAATATCTTAACATATTCATAGACTTTTATATTTTTCGACCCAAACAAGACATAGTTGCATGATGTTGTTAGTTGTGACAAGTTCTTTATACCCAAACAAGACAAGTTCTTTATACCCGGTACATGATGGACATTATGTCGTTGTGTTGTCGATCTGAGCAATCAGTAACTACTTTTTGTTGGTTGAGCATCCTAAATCCATGATATTGATTAGTTCTTGTCTCGCAGTTTTCTCTGATCACCGGTCATTTGGTTTGAGAATTCTAAATCAATGTTCTAGTCATTCTCATAATCGATATGTTCTCCCCACCATCACCATAATGATTGAGTGGGTCATCCTTGTACAACAAAAAACGAAGTTTCTACATTCTGGTCGCAATCCATTGATGATTATCATCTTCATTCAAGCTTCTCAAATGACAGATTTTGGATCTAGTTTAGTAATCTTCCGACAAATCGACTTAATCCTATGGAAGTACTAAGCAATCGTTATGTTGCATTGTAAGATTGATAAGAGCTCGTGTTTGCTTCTTTCAACGATCTCCCAAAGGTCATGTCCTTTTAGATAGGACATCATGCATATTGCCCACGTGTTATAGTTATTGTTGTTGAGTTTCTTGATTCCTCTAACGACTTGAAGATCACACATTGTGTTGGCAGTGCTTAGTAAAATACCAAACAACCTAGTTTTTAACACATAACTTGCAGATCGAACTACATATACCAACTTTGATCTAGTATCATATTGATGTACTCAACTCTTCTGTGAGAAACACACACTCCTTTAGTAATAAGTACAATTAAAAAGAGATTACACAACAATTTATATGAACTACTAAACTTTACTTAGATTGTTTGGAATACAAAAACTTTATTACGAGGGATGTCTAGAGAAAGTAGAGAAGCTTTACAAGGAAGAACAAGTTTATTAATGTTTCGAAAACAATAACAACAATAATTTGTAATGCACAATTCTTTGCTAAGTAAAAAGGTACATAGTTCAGCTGGTTTAGGCATATGTCATCGATCATCCACGACTCCAAATATGGTTGAACTAAAAAATAAAAATGAAAAAACACTATGTGGGAAAAATATATATATAATTGGTAATTTGCAAAAGAAAAAAAAAAAAAACAAAGTTCTTCTGAGAATAATAGTGTAGTAATTTGCAGTCCCCATATGTCCATGGAGTTTGAAATCAAAGAATCCTGTCTTGAATATCAGTAATCAACGTTGATGCCAAGGAGCTCAGCTTCCTCCCTGTCTCCCCCGCCATGTTCTTCAACGAAGATATATCCTGCGAAGCCTGCATCAGATTCAAAAAAAGCTCACACACCAACCCTTTTAACGTTCTTCTTAATCGATTCTAGATCGTATACCTGTAAAGAAATCCGACTGATGAACTCGTTTGCAGCGAGATCCAGAGTCGAATCATCCATGCCCTGCCCGAACAGATCGGCACTCGAGATCGCCGATGAACTCTAGATTCCACAAACAAAAGTCCCATTCAGTTCATTCAACTCAACAATTTAGAACCAAATCAAACACAACAACAACAACGACAACAAAAACTTCGTACTGAAAACTTCTTCAACGAAGCCTTGGCATTGGACTCGTTAGATTTGTTCTGATCGCCAAAGAATTGAGCAGACGAAATGGATTTTGCATTTGAGAACTTCTTCCTCGCTTCTTCAGTTTCCTCCACCTGCAAATTCATACACATCGATGAGCATTCGTTCCTGTTCGGCACAAGTTTGAAGGCATTTTGGTGTGTTTTAACCTGGATTTTGGTGGAATTTGAGCTTGATTTCTTTGAATACCCACCACCATTGTGAGGGTCCATTCCAAATTCAGAAAAGAAGCTGGAGGCTTTTGGTGGAGCAACATGCCCCAACACAGGGGACCCATTGGAGTTCACCTCAGAAGATTGTGAATTCTCAACATAATCGAATCGAGAAACCGAAGACGAGACCGTAGTACCATTCGTCACCGACGACGAAACTGGTGTCGGGGGGTCTTCCGGTTTCTGATCATACAAATTCTCAGTTGGCTGCATTCACAATACAATCATTTAAAAAAAAAATCAAACCCAACAACCCCAAAAAACAGAGGGAATTCAATTCATTTCGAGACAGAGTAACCGTAACCTTAGAGGTAAGCTTCCGAGCGCCAAGTCCACCAGTCTTGCCCATCTTTTTGGCACCGAGGGGTTTTTTTATAACAACAGAATGAGAGGCTTTTGGAGAAGAATGGACGATTTCAGGGGCTTCTTGTTTAGTGGTTTTGATGAAGGAGAGGCCATTGCCATTGCCATTGCTATTGCTATTGCTATTGCCATTGCCATTGGAGAGAGATGAAACAGTGGACGAGGGAAGGGTGGATTCTTCAGCCATGGTTTTAGCAATCTCTTTAGAAAGGGTTTGTTTGTACAATTCTGCAGCTCTGGAAGTGTATTTGGCTTCAATTTTGCCATCGTCACTCCAGCCGTGCTGCTTGAAGAACACCTGAGCACGGTTGTTTCCGCCGTAGCTCATCATTTTCAGCTGCTCCGTTGACCATGAGTCCAAATTCGTTGACCTATTTAACAATGTGGTTCATCAATTACTGTGTTTTCTCTCTTTGGTTTAACACATTGAATTCTTATTAATCAAAAGTCAGACAATGAGTTTGAAAATTTGACTTATGTTTGAATTTCCATATTCGTTCTATTTTGGTTTATATTTTACTTTCATCTTAGAATTCAGTATGATACCATCACCGAGAACAAAAATTACTAGGTCTAACGAACTTTCCGTATCTACTCATAATTTCAACCCACAAATTTGAAAATTCAAGAATCTATTAGAACATAGTTCATAGATCGGATATGAAATTCGTAAAACCAGCCATTTGAAGGTTGACCTAATCCCCAAATTAGGAGGAACAAAAATCAAGATCCATGGAACAATAACGCGGATGAACGAAAACGAAGGTTTAGAAAGATTGAACAAAACCTGACGAAGCTTATATGAACGCCGAGGCTCCGATGAACGGCGGAGCAATCAATGCAAAGGAAGATCCCAAACGTAACCGACGCCCAAGTAGGGTTCTTCGCATTACAATCGAAACAGATCTGAACAAAAAAAAAAAAACAAAAACAAAAACAAAAACCAACTCAACTCCGATCCGAAAACCCCCAAAATGTCAAGATCAAGTCACTCACCTTGTTCTCAGGCTTGGCCTTCAACCTCCTGAAAACCGCGTTCTTGTCGGTGAAGCTATCAGACGCCATTGAAGCCGGAGAGAACGGAAGAGAGAAACAGAGAAAGAGAGATGGAAACTCGAAATTGAACTGGATTTCTCTCTGGAGGAAGAAGATTAGGGGATTAAGGAGAGGGAGGAGAGAGGAAGAGAGATGAAACGGAAACCACTAATTGAATTTTTGGGAATTTGAGATCTTACGGTTCTCTTCCTTTCTGCCATAGACGCAGCTTTTATTAGCATGTTAATGGCGGTACCGTACGTTTCATATATTTTTTTATGACGAAATTGCCCTTTAAGGTTCAGGTTGAACCGGGGGCTGTTTGGGAATTTAGAAATGTTTTTCAACGGTAGTTGAGAGAGGTAGTTCATTTGTACCCATCTCCGTCTGCTTATAAATTTCAGTTCAATTTGGTAACTTTTTTTTTTTACCCTGAAAACGAAGTTACTTTCTAGTAAGTTACCGTTACGCGTTAGGTTAAAACTTGAAGTCGATTTACCGTTGACCTTGCAAGTCCGACACGAGACATCCCAATTGTTAGGACTTTTTTATTTTTTTTATTTAAGTATTTCAACTTAATTAATAAAAATATTATTTTTATCTTTAAAAAAATTAAATGTAGTATTAAGGGGATTTTTTAACTTTTAATTCACCTTTTTTTCAAGAATTTAGGCCTGTTGACCTATATTTGGTCTCTCGAGTTCTCAACCCTTTTAACATTACATGTTTAAACTATTTTATTTATTTATTTTTGGTACCTGAATGACATGGGGTTGAAACCTCGAACTTCATAGTACAAATCAATTGCTTTGTTGTAAAAAAAATTGGGACCTTGAACGGGCGTGCACGGTGAGTTGAAGAAAATGGTGATGTTTGTCCTAATTATCGGCACACTGTTTAAGATCTCAACTTTTTTTTTATAATTCTTATAGATTTCTACTCCCGTGATAGTTTTAATATTATAATTTTTTTTTTTTTTAAGAATGATTATTTTTTTAAATCATTGGAAAATTTGGAAGGATTTTAAATTTTATAATTAATTTTAGGAAAAAATTAATAAAAAATACTTTTTGGGCCTGAGTCCAGACAAGTTGGGTTATATTTTTCGTTGGGCTTTTCATAAGGCCCAAAAGAAAACACAACTTAGAGCTTCAGATGGTCACGGTGGTAATTGGGCATTTTTTATATAATTTTCTTTTAATAAATAACTCTCTAGAAAATAATTAAAAAATAGAATTATATTTACAAAATGGATATTTTTGTATCTGAAAATGATAAATAGACTCGTATAAGTCGAATCTTCTACACTGCTAAATTGATAGTTGTTCTAATGATTTCACACGATATTAAGCATCCCAACAGATAGTCACACAGTCGATGAAGTGACTATATTGATTTTAATCCCAATATTTATCACACGCTAATCCTATTTTCGAGCGTTGAAATTCATTCTCGATCTCGAAGATCCATCGTCGAACACTTGTCCTTCCATTCCTCCAAATCCATAAGATTTTATCTTTGATTTATTTATTTAAACACATTTTATTCTGGAGATTCTCATAATATTTTATACTTTCTACGACTCCACATCACATGGAATAAACCATCGTTCAACATAAACTTTGTATTTTATCTAAAAGAAAATATTCTTAAATTTAAAAAATATATATATATTATCAATAATTTATTTCAAAAATTTTTAAATAGCATTAACATTATTTACCTTTATTTAAAAAATGTGAATAAAAATCGTCTATCGACAGCTCATAGATTATCTCTAAACTTTTTATATTTAGACGGTAAAATTCAATATATTTTTATTAATTTAACATTTAATTAATAATATAAACTATATTCATATGATAATGACTTATCATGAGATTTAAGAGTTTTTTTTTTAATTTTTTAATTTTTAGTATTTAATTTAATTTTCTTTACTTTATAGGATGATGACTTCCCATCTTATCTTTATTAACTTTACAGCCAGACAAGATCGTCCATTCTGAGGCATACGAATTTAAATTCTTTTGTCCCTATCGATTACGACAAAAATAATTATATATATATATATATATATAATATTAAATAAATAAAAAGGATCGTGGGCCGGCCAAAAGCCCTAATGTACGGCCCATATTGGCCCTAAAAGCCAGCCATCCACGTGGCAATATTCTTTTTGATTTAGTTGTTTTATGTTATTTTCAAATATTGGACCTCTCACAAATATTAATTCAAATATTTGGAGACATCGAGCACATATATTTTGAATATGTTGATTTGAACGTTATTCTAAAGAGATCAAAGGTGGTTACTTCTACGAGTATTTGTTCAAATGAAGTAAATGTCAATGAAGCTACTAATACGACAACAAGAATTGCTGATAATTTCATTACATTGGATACGTAGATACACTCATGTGCAAGAATTATGAACGTCTCGTCATAGTAAGAGAGTTATGAAATTGTTGGGAATGAATCGACTTTGAATTTATTTAGAATTAAATAAAACTAAGGGTTGAGAAAATTTACGTTGAAGAAATACGGAGAAAGTTTCAGTGAGTACCTTTAACTCTACTTGTTTCAGCTCCTCTAACGGTTGAATCTCCTCCATAAATATTATCAAAATGAAACCACATTCACTGTAGTCACATCCCTTTACTCGGGTTATACGTTAGCAAAATTGTAGTTATACGCATTTCCTCACTCACGTTTTCTAAAAATATTTCTCTCAAACGTGACTCGAATCTCGAGCATACACCATTATTGCTCGCAAAGTCCAAATCTTGCATGGTTGGGTCGATTTGTTGGATGGGTTAGAACAAGTGTTGCACAATCGCTATCTCGTTGCCATGACAAATAAAATGGCAATCTATAAGAATGACAAGACACCAAATCTTGTTTACCATATTGGAGAAAACCATGAAATTTAACCTTAACTAGGTAGGCAAGTGTTTTGTTTTTTGTCTCATGCTATCCAAACAAAACCACTATTTATTATTATTTATTATTATTATTATTTGGGATATTAAATTATTTTTAAAGCATGTGACATTAAAAAACATTAAAAAAAAATATAAAAATGTAAATGAAAGAGATAAGGCAAATAATTGAGTGCAATGATGGTTGAAAATGAAAATTGAGGCCAAGGAAGAGGCCCATCAACTATGGCCCACAAATGTATGGCCCTCATAATTTGTATTTTTTTTTATAATTAATTTATTTATTTTGCTTGAATCCAAAGCTTGCACTAACCCCTTTCATTAATTATTATTTTTGTTAAGTTACTATTTTAGTCCTCGAGCGTATAATTGCCCTCGCTCGAACAGGTTTCAAATTATCGACTCTATCACTAATTATTTTCTTATGTTACGTACGTTTTGATGAGATTTAGTGATATAAACTTGTTTTGTTTGATAGAATAGCGTTAGGATGTAATAATAGTTCCTTTTAATAAAAATAATATATATTGTTGGTGAGAAGATTTGACCGGTCGGGTATGTATGATGTTGGCATGGATGAGTCAAATCATCTCTTGAGTACCTGCACGTCGTATCTACTCGTACTAGTGTAAGACACCATGTTGAGTACATTTCACATTCTTTGGCAACGTTCCTTTCCTTCTTTGGATTTGCAAGCTTGATGGGTCGTTTGGTCCTCATCCTTGGCTTGGGAGCCTTTAAACGGTTATCCTCATGATGAGCTAGCTTGGTACCTCGAGCTCGAGTCATAATTAACGAAATCGCTGTCGTGCCTTTCGAGAGGTGGTGATTTGCCTCTACACTTGAGGAGCGTAGATGGAAGTTGATCCAATGACCTAATAACTAGGCTCCTACTTTTTTTTGCTTGAAGTTATAACTCACCATGGACGAGTAGTAGGTTTGTTTATCTTCTTTTGTTTTCTCTCTTTTCTTGTCGAAGCCTAGATGGAAGATCTCCACCCTTGATTCGTAATACGAGCTGAGGTGGTGTGGTCTGCCTAACCAAGCTTTTTTCAAGTGAGTTAGACCACACTCATATACGTAACATGTCTCTTATCCCATCTGTCTTCCATTATCGAGACGAGGGGAAGCAATCTAGAATCTACAAGTAGGAAATGTCGACATGTGTAAAAAGCATTTGAGGCTGGTGTCTAACTCCCACTGCTACATTGTCTAAGCTTCTTTCGAGTCAGCTCAAATTGGCTCAGTCACTCGAATTGGCTAGTGACTCTATCTTAGCCCATTTGTTGAGGTTTTCAACAACGATACTAACCTACGGTTGGTGAGTCAATGTGGTTGACTCTCCACTACGCAAAGGGCCACGAACTCAACACAAGGTGAGCGACTTGGTTGGCTAGCGATGCACCATGACAAGCTGTTTATGGTTCTTTGTGAAGTATAGTTTTCACATGGAATAAGACGAGTTTTTCACCTATTTAGCCGATGAAGATGTACCTTTTACTTTTGTCATCTAACTTTGTTCTTCTTTGATCCAATACATGCATATAGGCTACACTTCCGAACACTTTTAAATGAGACACTGCAGGCTTTTGTTCGCTCCGTGTTTCTTGCGGTGTCTGGTCTCCCAATTCCACATGAAGACACTGATTCTACACATAAATCGTACAAAATATTACATCAGCCCGAAACTCCTACGACATTTCTTTACTCTTTATCATCAACTAGACCATGCCAAGAATAATTCAATTTTTCTCTCGACCACACCATTTTGTTGAGGCGAGTATGGTGCAATCAAGAATCGTCTAATGTCTTGTTCTTTGTAAAACTAAAAGTTTCTTCGATTTATTATTCAATTATCATCCAATATTTTCAGAAGTTTTAAAAGGATTAGGAAAATGTGAAAATCAAAGTAAAAATATGTGAAAATCATGGTAAAAAAAAATTCAACGACCTTCGTTAAAGTAAACTAAAAATCAAACCGAGTCAAAACTAGAAAAAAAATCGAAAATACTCTTATTTTTAATTTTACATGGAAATTTTTAATATTTTATTAAAAAAAATATCTTCGAATATAATATATAATTTTTAAAATTTTCAAAATATTATAAAAAAATTAAAAAATTAAAAAATATTTTTTTGGACGATATTTTATTTATTAATTTAACCTAAAATAATAATAATAATAAGAGAAGAAGGCAAGGATGACGTGGATTAGAGAAACCCTATCAGCATGAAAAACGTGTAATTGCAACTCCAAAATAATAAATAAATATTTATTTTCAAAATAATAATAATAATAATTCTTTTTTCTTTTTTTATTTTTTTAAGAAAAAAAAGACAATTACCTTTTTTGGCTGTATTACGTGAAACCCATAGCTCGTCATCCATGTTTGCTCTCCTATTCCACTCTCCCTAATTTATTTATTTATTTATTTATATATTTTCATTTTCCTTTTCTAGAAATAAATTTAAAATTCATCCAAATCAATGAAATTTGGTTCCGAGAGTTTAAATAACCGAGCGTTCAAAGAAATGGTGGATCAATTCAAACAAGGGGATCTGATTCTGGAAGAGGCCTATCGAATCACACTGAAAAGGAGATGAGCAGTAGACAACCTATTAGAAGGGCCTTCGGTCAAGGTCCAAACGGCCATACATACATATATACATATATGCTATTATTTGGTATGGTATAACCATTTGAAGGGCGACCATACATACATACTATTATTTGCTGAGCCGAAGACGTCCACTATTACAAAAAAAGGACAAAAAAGTCTCGAGCCAACAAACATATCATTAGATCTGTCGTGATATCGCTCTCATTAGCATTGTCAAACCCACGTAACTTACTTTCACCGCCAAATTAGATTAAGAGTATCATTTGACAACAATCACGTACTAATGTCAAAAAAAACACACCATTATTGTAAATGATTAAGCTCTTTTAACACGTTATTCACCACATCGACCATTTCAACTTTACATTATAATTCAATTTAATATTATTTTTTAAAAAACGATGAATTCAAGTTACTTAAATTATAATTTAGGATAATAATTTTAATTCAAAAAGTAATTTAAATGTGATAATATTTAAATAAATTTAGATTTGAAATTGTTTGTTTCTTAGGAAGTAGGTGGGAATTGGAATTTCATTAAACCAAGTTTATTATTTATTTATTTATTTATTTATTTATTTATGTATTTATTTACGGGTTTAATTATTGAACAGATCAGGTGTTATGTTTTTGAGTTGGTAAAGTTATGAACAGTGACAGAGGGAACACTTGGGTGAGGCCTTGTTTGACGAAATTTCATCACGGTCTCCAATTGGAACCTGCCACGTGTATAAGGTCACCATAACACCAACAACAGAATCTCCAGAAACATAACAGACCAATCAACGTAAGAGCGCGTGTTTCATCGCATTAATGTCATTCATCCACTCCAAATGGAAGACTGCCACGTAGGATGCCAAGTAATTCCAACCCATCTTGAAGTGTTTGTATATTGAATTAGGCTAGTTTGCAAGATTCCACGTCGATTAGAGAAGTGAACGAAACATTTTTTATAACAACGTGAAAACCTATCCTTAAAAAACACGTTTCAAAACATTGGGAGGTGCGGAAGGGAATATTCAAATAAGACAATATCTATTAGCGATGAGCTTGAGATGTTACAAATGGTATCAAACTGGGTTCGGACAATGTACCAACGAGGAAGTTAAGCCCTAAAGAGGATGCTGGGTCTCGAAGGAGGTGGATTGGGGGTCTCACATAGACTGGAAAGGGAAACGAGTGCCAGTGATGATGCTGGGTCTCGAGTAGATTGTGAAATCTCACATAATAGTAGCGGGTTTGAGCAACCTAAGCATAAATATTTTGGATTGAATTGGTTCGAGTTATTTGTTCGGTTAGGCGGCTGCTATACGTCTCTCTCCTCCACTTGCCTTTGGTCGTACATTTTATTTTCTCTCTCTAAACTAAAATTCAACTAAAATAAATGATAATATCAGACGCAGCCCAAATTTTGTCTCCCTCCAATCCCTAGCACCATTTATTTTCTGCCTCTATCAGCTTAGCCGCGGGAACCGTACGGTAATTTCACCACTTCTCCGGTGACAATCCGGCGAATCTGATTCGACACTGGACTCCGATCAGTGTATGGAATGACAGACTACCGACTGCCGCAGGCGATGAATCTTTGGGCGGATGAGAACGCATCGATGATGGACGTGTTCACAAGCACCGATCTGAGTTCCTTATGGGTTACGCCGCCGCTGCCGCAGCCACAGCCACAGCCACAGCCACAGCCACAGCCGCTTTATTCCTCTGTTTCCACGGCGATTGAACCAAGTAAACCCGTCGGTCAAGAGCCGCCGGCGCCGCCGCCGTCCTTGGCGGTTTTCAACCAGGAGACTCTGATGCAGCGCCTCCAAGTGTTGATTGAAGGCGCTCAAGAGAGCTGGACTTACGCTATCTTCTGGCAATCTTCGTACTACTCTGGTAGTAACCTCTTAGGGTGGGGCGATGGATACTACAAAGGCGAAGAAGATAAAGAGAAAGCTAAATCGAGCACCTCAAAAACAGAGCAAGAGCGCCGGAAGACGGTACTTCGCGAACTCAACTCTCTCATTTCTGGTTCCCCTGCCTCCGATGACGACGCCGTCGACGAGGTCGTCACCGACACCGAGTGGTTCTTCTTGGTGTCGATGACTCAATCGTTCGTCTCCGGTGTCGGATTACCGGGACAAGCGTTTTTAGATTCGAACCCTATTTGGATTAGCGGTTCCGATCGGCTTGCGAGCTCGTTCTGTGAACGAGCTCGTCAGGGTCAGATTTTTGGATTGCAAACAATGGTTTGTATTCCGTTGGTGAACGGCGTTGTTGAATTAGGGTCGAGCGATTTGATTTTCCTGAACTCTGAGCTGATGAATAGGGTTAGGGTTTTGTTTAATTTCAATAATCTGGAGGCGGAGACTTGGCCAATTAGTGGCGAGAATGACCCGTCGCTTTGGATCACTGAGCCATTATCAAACGCCATTGAAATTAAGGGCGCCATTGAAACTCCAAGTTCTTCTGTTCCTCCTCCGCCTCAAAAGAGTAACCGGCAGCCGCAGCCGGTTCAGAAACAGAGCTTCTTAACCCCCAAGGAATTGAACTTCTCTGAATTTGGGTTTGAGAATGGCAGCTTGAAGGCGGAATCCGGGGAGATTCTTAATTTTAGTGGCACCAAGAGGAATTCTCACCCCAACACAGACAACATCTTGCCTTCCAGCAACCTGGGCGGTGGCGGCGGCGGCGGCGGCGATGAGAACAAGAAGAAGACATCCAGTAACGAAGAGGGGATGCTTTCTTTTACATCTGGTGTGATTCTTCCATCCTCTGGCACTGCGAAATCGACCGGTTGCATTGTCGATTCCGATCACTCCGACCTCGAAGCTTCGGTGATACGTGAGGTGGAGAGTAATAGAGCGGTGGAGCCGGAGAAACGGCCGCGAAAACGAGGTCGAAAACCAGCAAATGGTAGAGAAGAACCATTGAATCATGTTGAAGCAGAGAGGCAGAGAAGAGAAAAACTAAACCAAAGATTCTATGCTCTTAGAGCTGTGGTTCCAAATGTATCAAAAATGGACAAAGCTTCACTTCTAGGCGATGCTATTTCTTACATTAACGAGCTCAAAGGGAAGCTTCAAACAGCAGAATCAGATAAGGAGGAGCTACAAAAGCAATTGGATTCAGTGAAGAAGTTCATATCAAGCTCAGATCAAGACGTAAAAGCATCGAATTATGGCATTGAAACCGATATCGACGTGAAGATAATCAGCTGGGACGCAATGATCCGGATCCAATCAAGTAAGAAGAACCATCCCGCTGCACGGCTGATGGCGGCATTGGAGGAACTGGATTTGGATATCAGCCATGCGAGCATTTCAGTTGTGAATGATCTGATGATCCAACAAGCAACTGTGAAGATGGGCAGTCGGTTGTACACTCAGGAGCAGCTCAGGATAGCTCTGTCGTCGAAAATGGCCGCCGCTCGGTAGCTCCCTAACTCGGTAGCCATTGTTGGGTTAGAAGAGCTCCGACCAAGCTCTGTAAAACACTGTTCTTTACTTGTTCTTAGGTAGATGATTCACATGAAGAAAGAAGAAGGTAGTGGCTTTGCTTGGCTCCATTCACGTGAACAGTTAAAACAACTTTCAATTATTGTATATATACAAAGCCATAAAAAATGTGAACGCAAATAAAACTCGATTAATTAAAGAGTTTAATTAATTTACTTTGTATCATTAAAGGTTATAGTTGGTTCATAATGTTTCGTAGTTAGCTCGTAACAACTCTAAGTGTCTATGTGGGTACTGCTATGAGTTTTGTTTGGTCGGTGGACATATCAACTCCGAGTTTACACTTTAGTCACTTTTGACTACACCTTCGATGCTCACACTTCAGTTCTATTGACATGGCTAAGTTTAAGGCATGACTCTGATGCCATGTTAGAAATCACGACTCTCCACAATGGTATGATATTGTCCACTTTGAGTATAAGCTCTCGTGGATTTGCTCTGTGTTTTCCCAAAAGGCCTCGTACCAATGAAGATAGTATTCCTTACGTATAAACCCATGATCTTCCACTAAATTAACCCATGTGAGATTCACTCCCAATAATCCTCGATTCTCAATAAGTTATGCATTAACGGTTTTGAGATTTTAATTAAGGGTATTAAAAAAAAAATATGATGACCCAAAAATCTCGATTAGTCCAATTGAACCCGAACCATTTATGAGTTAAGTTTGTTCATAAATTTCTTTAAAATTAGATTGGGTTGAACGGAAAAAATGAAATATAGCTTAATAAATACGACATTCACGAGTCAAAAATGAAATAAAACTTGCTGAATGTGTGTAGCATATTTGATTTAAACAATTTAATGTCAAATCATAATAAAATAATGTTGAAAAAGAACGCAATAAAAATAAAAATAATTTATTTATTTATTTGTGTCGATTCCCTTTATGAACTTTTAATTTAAAAAGGCGGCCCAACTCAAAGTGGGTGACAGAACATATTCAATTAATCTTTAAAATCAAATTCACCAGAGATGAGTTGTTTGTTTAAGTGACCCGAGCGACTTAAATAGACTCAAATAGAGTTCAAAACTCAATTATTTATTTTCGGGTCGGGTTGAATTAAGTTGTTTTTTTAATTATTTTAAAAAATTATACTTATCTACCGTAAAATCTCATACAACTCAAATATCAAACATTCACAAGTCACACGTATCACTAGCATCAGTTATAAAAGTACAGTAAGGTTGGGTTGGATTGCAACTCTATTATCGAGTTGGTTGGGTTGACCTTACAATAAAAAGATCTATCCCGCCAACTGATCCAATTTCTATTTTTTTTTTTAAATTCAACCAAATAATAAAAAATAAAAAAAACTTACGGTAGTCCGATTATTCTTTAGTCATATGAACACTTCTGTCGTACGAATATTTCTTTTTTTAGTTTGATTTAATAAGTTATTTATTATTCTTTTGAAGCATGAGACATAATTTCAGCTTTTTAGCTTCGAAATCTTTCGATATCAAATTCAAATTCATTTAATGTGAAAAAGGTAATATAATTTTTTAAATTTCTCATTAAACACATTTTTTTTTAATGATGGGTATCTAAGTCAATCGTCTGACCAATAAATTCTATTTTATCGAAAAAAAAATTAAAAATTTGAATTCATTAAATATTTTTAAAATTTTATTTTCTCCTCCCTGTCATAATCCCATGACCTAATTCAATATTGTTGCTTTTAAATATAAGTTATATATATATATATATATATATTAATGTAGAGAATAAATCCTTAGTTATCTTTAATTTTTGTATTATGTCTAAACACATTGTATTGACCAAAGCAAACTTGTCCATTTCACTAGATCATACTTCCCTAATTAATAATTAGTTTTAGGGAAAAATAAATAAATAAATAATTCAATTTTTTTCTTTAAAAATAATTTTGAAACCCGACCAACTGAAACCAAATATATTCATGAACGTACCCATTTTCCTAATTTGTAATTATTACAAAATCGGAAATTAGGAAAACAAAAACGTATACATATTTTCAATAATCGACCGAATTTCAAAGTTTTAAGGGTATTATTGAAACTTTTGAAAATTTCGAGGGTATTTTTGAAAGTTTCATGGATATTTTTATTAATTTAATCTTAATTATTTAATGTTTTATTTGTAATTTAATGTTATTTATAGTAAGCATGAGTATAATCTTGAATAATACAGGGTTGATATATATAATGATCATGTTCAAGTAATAATTTAGAAATTTGGTATATGAATAAGGTTGAGTTTCTTATCAGAGTAATACAATGGAGACAGTCCACTTTAAAATTGTTACAAATAATTTGGTCTAAATCGTTCATGTAGATATATGTGAATGGAAGTACCATTTAAGACTGGATTATAAAATAGTTAATCTTTATTTATAAATCATATTTTTACAAGAAGATCAAACACAATTCGCTCTGGACGACGACGATAATAATAATAAAAATTATTATTATTATTATATTATTATTCAATTATTTTTAGCTCGAAATTTTTGAGCAATTATAATTAATAATTTTATTCAGATTAATTTTATTAAATATTCTTCTAAAACAAACAAAATAATTTTTTTTATAATGATAATGCATCATCCTCGTTGAATATGTGATGTGCAATATTAATTTAATTAGGTTAGGTTGAATGACACTGTGATCTATATGGGTCATGACTGTATTTATAGATGTGTATTGTAACAAATTCGAATTACATGGTAACAAACCAGTAAATCATAGATTCTTCTTTAATTCATGGTAACAAGTAAATCAGTAAATTATCTTAAAATATGATCTATTCTACTTTTAACCAATTATATCCTCAAACAAAAATTCAATAAAAAGTTTTACATCCAATAAAAAAAAGATTGATAACGAGACGAAGGGTTGTATGGCTATACTAAGTTCACGAGACTTAGATCGATCAAGTTCGTTACCAAGTTCATGCCGACATCATTTTTAAATTGAAAACGATAGAAAACAGAAAGCTCTATAAACGTATATGTTGAGTTTACAAACGAGTTAAAAGAGGGTCTAATACCGTTCAAAGTAAAATTACTAAAATTGAGCTAAATGGGAGGTAAATATATGTTGAAATTTATTTTATAAAGACTCGTGACTAATAATAATTTTGATTATTTTATTTTCAATATAATATTATTCATTATATGAAAATTTTAAAGTTATTATTAATGTAAACATGTATAATCATAAACCACTCTAACAATGCATCATAAAGCAATCCTCCAAAATTCTACGATGTAGGACTTAAGATTCGTCAATGAAATGAGCAATGATTATCATATATCCTTTCTTCTCGTTACTTGCCGTCCAGATGTCAGTAGTAAATTGTTGTAGAGTCTCAACAGACTTAAGATTCATCAATGAAATGAACAATGATTATCATATATCCTTTCTTCTCGTTACTTGCCGTTCACATGTCAGTAGTAAATTGTTGTAGAGTCTCAACACTATCCATTGTGTACATCTCAACGCAACGAAAATATATGTGCTTGGAGTATTGAACAGTGTCAAAAGGGGATAGCAACAACGAGTAATTATTCAACCTTTATCTTTGTAGCATTGAGACACTCATTTGTAGCACCATCCTAAACAAATTATAAAAAAAATTAAATTACCCGAGACATATAAATTACCTTAAAACCTACTCTATAGGACTTAAGATTCATCAATGAAATGAGCAGTGATTATCATATATCCCTTCTTCTGGTTACTTGCAGTCACCAGAATATTGAACAATGAACGAAGAAAGACATGAGAGAAAAACATATTGGCTAGTGATTGTGATGCCCCAATTCTTGACTGGAGGGGACACCAAAGGCCTCTGCCCTTCCATCCCTGGATAGATAGAGAGGGAGGGCAGAGCTTTTAAGAGTTGAACAATGAAAATAGATGGCGAGTGCCTAATCGAATTGATCGGGTCATGTAGGAACAAGGTTCAAGTCTACCGGTCTGTTAGGATGCCTCAGCTGCATACATCACTGCACTTCCACTTGACACCTATCGTGATGATAAACGGCTCATCTCGCCGTGACCTTCTCTTGAATTCTCAAAACTTCTGTCGCTCCATCCCCGCAGGGGCAGAGAACCCATCGCTGTCTCGGCTGTGCTACCGGAGGCTCTGGGGAAGTCGGAATAGGAGAGCACTCATCTTGGGNAGTAAATTATTGTAGTGTCTCAACATAAAACATACGTGTTTGGAGCATCGAACAGTGTCGAAAGGGTATCAACAACACTGAGCAACTGTTGAACAACCTTCATCTTTATAGCATTGAGACACTCTGTTGCATCATCTCGATGTTATAAATGTCCTCCACAATGGTATGATATTGTCCACTCTAAGCATAAGCTCTCATGGCTTTGCTTTGGGCTTCCCCAAAAGGTCTCATCCCAAGAGAGTTAGTATTCCTCACTTATAAACCCCATGATCATTCCCTAAATTAGCCGATGTGGGACTTCCATCATCCAACATCCTCAACTCATAGTTTTGCAGCGTTGAGATGCAATGTCCTCGACTATGGAGCCCATGCCAATCAATCAAATTAAAAATTACATATTGGTTTAAATCCTATCCATATTTCTACAATATACCCTCTTGAGATCAATAATGTGAGATCCCACATCAGTTAGTGAGGAAACAAAACATTAAACTTCTCCTAGCACACGGTTTCAAAAACTTTGTACCAAAACAAAAAAAACTGACAGCACCCACAGCACAAAGAAGACAATATAGGGTACGGGTGGGCTTGAGCTATTACAAATATGAACCTGTGATGAGCATTTTTTTTAGACAAATGGGATGAAAACCAAGCTTAAAATGGATAGCTATTTGTGGTGAGAGCTATAATTAGGGTTAGTCAAAGCAAAGATATCGGGTATGATAGGTATATGAACTGAAACTCAAACAAAAACTAGTTTGGTTGTTACCATTCCAACCCAAAACCCAAGCTTTGATCTCATGAGTCATGACTCCTTTCTCTCTTAATCTCTCCCAATCTCTCTCTTTGCTATACATTCCAAAGGAAGCTCCATAAACAAACAAACCCTTAACAAACATTGTGTAAACATGAATTGCCTATCATGCCAAGCCCTTCCAAGGACCCAATCTGATAGGGAGGATGAAGCTCAAGAGACCTCGTCTAGCGTAGGCAAATCGTGTTGCCTACACATATCACGACGGTGGTCGACCGAACTCACACCTCGGTCGTATGAGTCGATCAAGTCCAACAACAATATTGCCTCGTCTTTGCACCAGAAGGCTAAGAATCGTCGTATTCAGAGCGATTGTGGCCGGAAAGAACCGAGGTTGATTCGGTGCTCCGGGATGAGAAGGAATTGGAGCTTTGAGGAGTTGGGGTTGAGAGATCAAAAGAAAGGGAGGTTCCATTGAGGTCTCGTTTTTCCCCACGTTTCTTCTTTCTCTCGGTGTTTATATTTCGTTAATAATGTTCATACTTCATTGGCTAAACGTTCTAAATGTTTTAGGTATGAATTTCCACATTTTTAACTCAAAAGAAAGAAAATAATAATAAACTAATCGGGCACAAGAAATATCTCGTTCACCTTTCCCTTGTTTAACCAATGCAAACAACGGATTTTTCCATCCAATACAAACTAGAGTTAGCTTATCGAGCGTATAATATGTACAAACTAGAGTTAGCTTATCGAGCGTATAAGGAGTATCGTCGATGTATATATATACATATGTATGTGTATACATATGTATATACACATATGTATACATATACATATATCTATATATATATACATATATATATATATTAATATTAATGTCCAACATCCTTAGATGATCTTACTTGAAAATTTCTATAGGGGAATACCTTAAAATGATGTATTAATACAACAATAATTGATATATTAATTTAATATAATTTAAATTTGTATAACATTTTTGTGTCTTTAATAATTTAATATTTTATTGTAATGAATTTAGTTTTATATGTTATTTTGTAAAACAAGTTAATTTATATTGCTTTTAATTTTCTTTTTATTAATTTCAATTTTAATGTAAAATTCTATTGGACTGATCCCAATTGGTTGTAAAATAAATTAAAATGAAAATAAGAAAATTTTATTATGCATTTTTTAGGTTAAAAATAATAAAATAATATTTTCGTTTCTATTTTTGAGAAAAAACTAAAGAACAAAAATAAAAAGTATTAAAAAAAAATTGAGTTTGTTATTTACGAAATTTCTACTGAATTCGGGGAATGTTTATGCAAAAACGAGAAACAAGAAAACATAAAGATCAATCAATGTTCGCGCATTGAGATGTCAGTATCCAGGAGTAAATGTGTTCCTCGGTTTATCATCAACATTCTAGTGCAAATGTGTTTCTGGGTCTAGTGCAAATCATATCTCTATCCTTTTCAAAGCACATCCAGACCAAAACAATATGTCATAATCACAATGCTTTCATGTTCCTTGATAGTTTGGTTGGGCAAGGGCGGAAGATATTATTAAATGAGTGAATATCGATCTCTTCTAGAGTGAATATCGATCTCTTCTAGCTCTTCGTACTCATATTCCTTTGTTGTCCATGTCTCTTACAAAAAATATATAAAAAGCTCTACCAAAGTAGTTTGCATATCTCGTACCACGAGCACGGAAAATAGTTTGCATATCTCAGTCTACAACTGGATTCTCGTATAGATTCTAAATGCTCATATAGGGCTACACGAAAAGCTCCCTTAAGACTGGATCATTATAGATTTGGTATCAATCGTAACATTTGAGAAACTTGTCTATAACTGATTGCGCCTTTTTCTAGTGTCTACAATTTGTTTCCCAAACATATTAATAGCCCAAGGCCACCGCGATATTGTCCTCTTTGGGCTTTCACGTCTATAGGGATAAGTTTCCACAACCTCATAAAAAATGCTTCATTCTTCATATCTCATAATCAATCCCCCCTTCAAGCCCAAAGTCCTCGCTAGCACTCATTCCCTTCTTCAATCGATGTGGGACCTCCCAATCCACCCCCTTCGAGGCCCAGCTCCTTGCTGGCACACCGCCTCGTGTCCACCTACTTTCGGGGCTTAACCTCCTTATTGGCACATCACTCAGCGATATCATTTGTAACAGATATCGTTTCTTTGAACTTTCCTTGACTTCCCTCTCAAAGTTTTTAAAACGTGTCTGCTAGGATAGATCTCACTGGCACTCCATGGCAGACTTACATTAGACTAAAACAAACACAAACAGCTGATCACATATTGAACCAAGCAAGATGCTATAAAATTAGAATGAACAAACTGTGTGACATTAATATAAGGGATATCCATATTCAACAGGGATAAATAAACATGTATATCTACACCTCCAGAATTTTTACCCAATCACTCTTTAACTAATATAAAAACTTACACATATTTGAAAACGCTTCCGATCGCGCTCAACCCGGGAGAGTTCTACCTTCTTTCTCAACCCAACCTATGCATACAACGCCATCGTCATCGTCATCGGTTGAACGTTCGTTCCAGACGATACGAAATCACAGCAAAAGCCCCAACTACAACAGCGAAATCATAAGAATAATGTCATACATGTTATCAATAATTTAGGAATGCGAACTCGAGCTCAGCTCTTTAATTCTTCTTCTTTCTCGCATCTGCTTTCCAATTTCTTCGACCGAGCACCTTTTTCGCTGTCTCTGAGACGAGCTGTTCGGTAGGTGGCTCCGAGTGTGATCGTGTTTCTGATTGTGGTTCGGGATTAGAGGGCTGGCACTGGATTTGACCCTCACTGGTTGATGATTTTGCAGCCATATTAGAACTATTACAAGAGGCTTCTTCTAACCCTCTTGATAAACTAACACTTCTTGCTTCCTTCTTCCAATTTCGACTACAATGAACTCGAGTCAAGGGATTGTTCGCAATGCCATTTGGTTGAAAATATGTTCCTGTTTGAGTAGGGTGTTTTGTGGTTGAAGCCTTCTTTATTTCTTCTTCTAAACGTTTCCGAGCTCTATATCTGCGTTGCCTTTCTCGATTTTTCAGTCGACGAGTCATGATATCGTTGTCTATTCTGATGTATTTTTCTTGATCTGTGAGCTTCATTGGAAAACTACTCTCTGCTTCAGCAACGTGCTTATTTTGCACGATTTCCATTTCGAGGAAGGTCGGATTCGAATCACTGCTTCATCGCCTAACCCTTTATCTTTCAGACGACTTGCCAACAGTCTACGAACCTAATACACAAAAATGAATGTTCTGTCAATATACAACGAATAATATAACACAAAATTCAAGATTCTACAAAAATACAAAAGATTATTACAATAAAAAGCAAAATATGTTCATAAACTACACTTTTAGAGTCAATCTACTAAAAGATTCGAGCTAACCGACGCAGCGTTCCAACTAGTTCAAAGGCGCTATAACCGAACTGGTAAAACGAGAAATTTTCTTCAGTTTTTGCTAAATCAAACCATTCGATGTTATTACTACAAAACGCACAAAACGCTCGACTTCTCTTCACCGTGCTGCATACATGTATGCAGATGTTTCTGTTCAATAGAATATTAGAAATCAAGCACTTGAAATTCGTACATCAGTATAACAATCGAGCAACTTACAGATATGAAACACAATCTGCTAGAAACAATGCAACATTTAACAATATGATATTATCTACTTTAAGCATAAACCACCTAGACTTTATTTTTTGTTTCACCCAAAAGGTCACATATCAATGAGGATGGTCTTCCCCTTATCTAGCCAAGGCGGGACTTCGGTTGCATTCACAACAATCTTTTCCTTGAACAAAGAAACATCCAGCCGGGTGAGTGTATCACATAATCAGACCAAGTCCTCTTCACACGATACACACCACCTGTTCGATAAGCTCGAACACAAAACACTATGACCATGCCATCGATGCACACTAACACAACTAAATTAGAACTAAGACTTTGATACCATTTGTTAAGGGCACAGAACCATGCACATATCTCCATAATTGTATGACTGTCTACTTTGGGCATAAGCCCTCATGGTTCCGTTTCGGAAACACCCCAAATGTCTCATACTATGCAGGCCTTTTCATTCTTATTACAACATCTCGACCATAGAATTCGGCCTGAGGGGTCAACCCAGAGTGGCTTCTATGAGGAAAGCGGCACAAAGAAGGCTCCAGGGCTTGTTAAGGAAGGCGGCAAGGCTAATTGAACCCCGCCCAGTAGACTCCCAGCTTGGCTCATCCCCTTCGTCAGCTCTATTATCGGGGTGCTATTACCTAGGTTAGTAAAGTTTGAATGTATGGCTGTTTTCCAAAACAATATATACTCGAATTTAAAGAATAAACGAGATGCTGTAGATATGAGTAAAACAGGGCTTTTGTGTTCCTTTTACAAAAGCTTCCATTTCCATATGGGAAGAGTAGCAGAACAACTTGGAATCCAATTATAAAATGTTAAAAGAGAAAGGTATAGGAATATAATTCACTATGAGAAAGCGAAAAGATAATAGAAATTAGGGCATCAATTTGACCAATAGCTACCAAATACAAACATCTTCCTCATTTCAACACCATAATAGAGGCTTTTTGTGTAAAAAATTCACCGATTCAGAAGCTAGAATTTGGGGATTCACATTTGGGATTTGAAAACAGAACAAGAACCTAAGAACCAGGAAGATCCAGAAATAACCGAGAAGGGGAATACGAGATAGCCAATAAATATTGAATCAAATCACTAAAACGAAAAACAGGAAGAGAAATATTGAATCTAGCTAAGGGTGGAGGATGACGGAGGCGAAAAAAGGGGAAAAATCGATCCAGAAATGAAAAATTTGAGGAAAATTACAGCTGAAGAAGATAAAATAGAGAAAATGAAAAAGGAATTGAGAGAAAAGCAATATAAATACCTGGGAAATGAAGATCTGCACGCGTTGATTGGAACTATTCACGGAGGAGATAGAAGAAAGGCTAAAGCTATATATAGAGAAGGAGACCAGAACGATGATATATGATTTTGAGACGCACGTAATCGACGGAGGATTCGCTCGAAATGTTTTTTTTTTTTTAATTAATTTTAAAAAATACTTCAAAATAATGTTTTTATTCTTATTTTTTTAATATTTTGATCATTAATTTTGAATAAAAAAAATTATTAATATTACTAGTATATTTGAAAATTATCTATTTACGCTTCATGTATCTCTTTCATTTAACATAGCATAAAATTTTTAAATATTAAAATAATTTTATTTTTTACTAAGATGTCTATGTTAATGTTACATTGTCATTTTTGAAACATACTAACTACTTGTATGTTTGTACGAGAGTCTTAGGATAAAACAATGACAAGTATTCCATACATACTAAAAAATACATACAAAAATAGAAATGCAACTACCTACTCTGGTTCGATGGTATTTGATGTACCGCCGCCTTCAACCATACATGGATGTCTTGCATTTACATGGAATATAAAAGTAGCACAAAATTTACTTTAAGAAATACTTAATATGACCATACTATTGCAGTTAGAGAATACAAACACATGCAACATGAATGAAATCTATTATTTAAAATCGTATTCTCTTAGGTGTCTTTCCAGTCCGAGTCATCAGATGTGTATTTACTACTCTACACAAGACCCACACATGTGATTGTGGACCCACTAGACGGTTCGCCCTGGGCCTCGTGCTGGCCAGGCTAGGGTCTTTGGTGCTGTTGTCAGACACCCAAAAGGAATAGCGACCGTCATAGAATCGTGATAAACATGATGATCATTTTTCATTTCATAACGTACGCGTTCGTACTAATCATAAGCTGAAATATCCCAATGCACGTGAACATATATTTATGCATGAGGTTCAAACATTTATTCGTGTAAATAAATCATACAAAGAACCTCATAGCGACCGTCATAGGATCGTGATAAACATGATGATCATTTTCCATTTCATAACGTATGCGTTCTTACTAATCATAAGCTGAAACATCCCGATGCACGTGAACGTACATTTATGCATGAGGTTCCAACATTTTTTCTTTGTAAATAAATCTTACAAAGAACCCCATTTTCCAATTTCATTTCATTCATAGCATAACCTTTAAAACATGTCTCAGGTTGTATCTCATAAATATCCTTATTTCAAGAGGTTTCATCACATGTCATACATGTCATTTCCAATTTCATTTCATTTCATTCATACCATAATCTTTAAAACATGTCTCTCAAGAGGTTTCATCACATGTCATACATGTCATGGCCCAACGTAATTATGTCACAGTATATCATAGCATTTCATAGCCTATTACAAATTTTCAAGGCATAATATGACATCCATATCCATTTGTATTCTAATGTTAGAAGGGCATATCACATTAGAATAATGCATTTGGATCTCACAATCCACCCCTTGGAGGCCAGCGTCCTCGCTGACACATTAGTGATGGCCCAACGTAATTATGTCACAATATATCATAGCATTTCATAGCTCCTCGCTGACACATTAGTCATGGCCCAACGTAATTATGTCACAGTATATCATAGCATCTCATAGCATATTACAATTTTTCAAGGCATAATATGACATCCATTTGTATTCTAATGTTAAAAGGGCATATCATATTAGAATAATGCATTTGGATCTCACAATCCACCCCCTTGGAGGCCAGCGTCCTCGTTGAC
The DNA here is from genome assembly GCF_002806865.2 of Cucurbita pepo subsp. pepo. Lineage (NCBI taxonomy): Eukaryota > Viridiplantae > Streptophyta > Magnoliopsida > Cucurbitales > Cucurbitaceae > Cucurbita > Cucurbita pepo. Next base: position 1,847,004 of record NC_036652.1, read on the forward strand.
ACATTACCCAATGTCGGGCTCTAATACCATTTGTAACAGTCCAAGCCCCACCGCTAGCAGATATTGTCCTTTTTGGGCTTTCCCTTCTAGACTTCCTTTAAAACGCGTATGATAAAGAGAGATTTCCACACCCTCATAAGAAATGCTTCGTTCCCCTATTTAACTGATGTGGGATCTCACATAAATTCTAACACCGGAGTCAGAATGACAACACACTGTAAATATGGGAGATATACTCCCACTAAAGGTATACAACTTAGCTTAAGCTCAACTTGACATCTCGTGCACATCAATAACTTAAGCATCAAAGGTGTTGAATAGATCAAAATCTTTCCTCCTACAATAACAGTGCCAAAGACATTGATTCAAGAACAAATTTCTTTTATATTTTTGTTATTTTCTTTCAGAAGAGACCTTCGCAACAATATGATCACGATATGTTAGGCTCGGTTGGATTCAAACTCTCATCAAAGTATAACATAGTTTAACTCCGGAGTAAAAAGTTCCATATATATCCGAGTAACAATTGCCTATATTTAGTTATTGGACGTAATTGTATTGTATACGTTTAGATAAATAAAGTTAGAAAATTAAGAATATTTAGACTGTACAGCTCCTTAATCTAACAATATAACAAGTTTATTCGGCTATATATATCAGACAAAACACAAATGTATTGTAAAAGAAGTGAGTAAATTAAACTCCAAAGAAAATGAAGCCTCAAAACATCTTTTGTTTCATCATATTGCTCACTTTTGAATCAAACATGATTATTAGCTCATGTTTGGCACATTCTGATTCTAAATACTCGCTCCCAGGGACCTCGTGGAAAGTGATCATTTTGAATCAAATGAATGGTTTATCTCTCTTGGTTCATTGCAAGTCAAAAGATAACGATTTTGGGGAGCAACAGATCAGCCCTGGAGGCAATTTCAATTGGAGCTTTAAAGAAAACTTTTGGCAGACAACATTGTATTGGTGCAATTTTATGAGCAACCATGGACGTGCTTCTGGTGAAGTATTTTGGCCAGAAAAAAGAAACTGGCTTGGTGCTCGATGTGACCATCATAACTGCATTTGGGTTGCTAGCGAGAATGGTATTTTCTTACGTCTTGGTTCTCAAGATTTGTATCAATTAATGTACCCATGGAAATGATGTAACCCAACACTTACGAACATAATTATCGATCGAGGCATAATGCTTTATAAATGAAAACTCTTGTGACTTTTTGGAAGGACTACTCGTTAAAACTCCACATAGTTATATTTTTTTTAACTATTTTTTTCTTAATTCATCATTAAATATGTAAGATCCCACGTCGAGTGGAGAGGGAACAAAGCATTCCGTGTGGAAACTTTTCCCTAACAGACACGTTTTAAAACAGTAAGGCTTACGACAATAAGTAAATGGCTAAAGCTGACTATATTGTTAGCGGTGGACTTAGGATTATATTTGAAGCATAGCCGTTCTTGATGCTATGATTAAATTTTTAGGTATCAATAATTTTATGTAGTAAAAATTACACGTTTTAGGTTACAAGTACTCCATAAATTTATATTTTTATCATTAATTTTGAATAAAAAACTATTAATATTTTAAAAGTGTTCACCAATATATTTGAAAATTATCTATTTACACTTCATGGATTATCTCTTTCTTTAATTTGAAAGATCAGCACAAAATTTTTAAATATTAAAAGAAAATAAAAAATAAAATAATAATAAAAAATTAAAATGATGTCGTAGACTGACCTAAGTTCTACAAAATAGAAATACAACTACCCTACTCAGGTTCGATGGTATTTGATGCACCGCCGCTGTCAACCGTACATGGGTGTCTTGCATTTACGTGAAATATAAAATAGCACAAAACTTACTTTAAGAAGTACTTAATAAGTGACCATACTATTGCGGTTAGAGAAGGTAAACAAATGCAACATGAATGAAATTTATCATTTAAAACCATATTCTCTTAAGCGTCTTTCGAGTCCGAGTCATCGGATGTGTATTTACTACTCTACACACGACCCACACATGTGAATGTGGACTCACTAGATGGTTCGCCCTGGGCTTGGTGCTGGCCAGGCTAGGGTCTTTGGTGCTGTTGTCAGACACCCAAAAGGAATAGCGGCCGTCATAGGATCGTGATAAACATGATGATCATTTTCCATTTCATAATGTACGCGTTCGTACTAATCATAAGCTGAAACATCCCGATGCCCGTAAAAATATATTTATGCATGAGGTTCCAACATTTTTTTCTTTGTAAATAAATCATACAAGACAACCCTATTTTTCAATTTCATTTCATTCATAGCATAACCTTTAAAACATGTCTCTTGTATCTCATAAATATCTTTATCTCAAAACGTTTCATCACATGTCACACATGTCATGGCCCAATGTAATCATGTCACAGTATATCATAGCATTTCATAGCATAATATGACATCATGTGTATTCTAATGTTAGAAGACATATCACATTAGAATAATGCACGCCTTAATGTGTATTCTAATGTTAGAAGGCATATCACATTAGAATAATGCACACCTCGTGAGGAATCCTTCATTTATCTCTCCAATCGACGTGGGATCTCACAATCTACCTCCTTGGAGGCTAGCGTCTCACAATCCACCCCCTTGGAGCCCAGCGTCCTTGCTGACACATTACCCAATGTCTGGCTCTAATACCATTTTTAACAGTCCAAGCCCCACCGCTAGCAGAGATATTGTCCTTTTTGGGTTTTCCCTTCTGGACTTCCCCTCAAGGTTTTAAAACGCATATGGTAGGAGAGGTTTCCACACCCTTATAAGGAATGCTTCGTTCCCCTCTTCAATCGATGTGGGATCTCACATAAATTCTAACACCGGAGTCAGAATGACATTACACTGTAAATATGGGAGATATACTCCCACTAAAGGTACGCAACTTAACTTAAGCTCAACTTGATATCTCGTGTACATCACTAATTTAAGCATCAAAAGGTATTGAATGGATCAAAATCTGTCATCCTACAATAATAGAACAATAATAAGATTCTTGATTATGTCATTGGCTAAAAGGTTGATCCAAGAACGAATTTCTTTTATATTTTTGTTAGGCTCGGTTGGATTCAAACTCTCATCAAAGTATAACATAGTTTAACTTTGGAGTAAAAAGTTCCATATATATCCTATTAACAATTTCCTATATTTAGTTATTGCACGAACAATTGTATTGTATATGTCTAGATAAATAAAGTTAGAAAATTAAGAATATTTAGACTGTACAGCTCCTTAATCTAACACTATAACAAGTTTATTCGACTATATATATCAGACAAAACACAAATAGATTGTTAAAAGAAGTGAGTAAATTAAACTCCAAAAAAAAAATGAGGCCTCAAAACATCTTTTGTTTCATCATATTGCTCACTTTTGAATCAAACATGATTATTAACTCATGTTTTGCACAATCTGATTCTAAATACTCGCTCCCAGGGACCTCGTGGAAAGTGATCATTTTGAATCAAATGAATGGTTTATCTCTGTTGGTTCATTGCAAGTCAAAAGATAGCGATTTTGGTGAGCAACAGATCAGCCCTGGAGGCCATTTCAATTGGAACTTTAAAGAAAACTTTTGGCAGACAACACTGTATTGGTGCAATTTTATGAGCGACCACGGACGTGCTTCTGGTGAAGTATTTTGGCCAGAAAAAAGGAACTGGCTTGGTGCTCGATGTGACCATCATAACTGCATTTGGGTTGCTAGCGAGAATGGTATTTTCTTACGTCTTGGTTCTCAAGATTTGTATCAATTAATGTACCCATGGAAATGATGTAACCCAACACTTACGAACATAATTATCGATCGAGGCATAATGCTTTATAAATGAAAACTCTTGTGACTTTTTGGAAGGACTACTCGTTAAAACTCCACATAGTTATATTTTTTTTAACTATTTTTTTCTTAATTCATCATTAAATATGTAAGATCCCACGTCGAGTGGAGAGGGAACAAAGCATTCCGTGTGGAAACTTTTCCCTAACAGACACGTTTTAAAACAGTAAGGCTTACGACAATAAGTAAATGGCTAAAGCTGACTATATTGTTAGCGGTGGACTTAGGATTATATTTGAAGCATAGCCGTTCTTGATGCTATGATTAAATTTTTAGGTATCAATAATTTTATGTAGTAAAAATTACACGTTTTAGGTTACAAGTACTCCATAAATTTATATTTTTATCATTAATTTTGAATAAAAAACTATTAATATTTTAAAAGTGTTCACCAATATATTTGAAAATTATCTATTTACACTTCATGGATTATCTCTTTCTTTAATTTGAAAGATCAGCACAAAATTTTTAAATATTAAAAGAAAATAAAAAATAAAATAATAATAAAAAATTAAAATGATGTCGTAGACTGACCTAAGTTCTACAAAATAGAAATACAACTACCCTACTCAGGTTCGATGGTATTTGATGCACCGCCGCTGTCAACCGTACATGGGTGTCTTGCATTTACGTGAAATATAAAATAGCACAAAACTTACTTTAAGAAGTACTTAATAAGTGACCATACTATTGCGGTTAGAGAAGGTAAACAAATGCAACATGAATGAAATTTATCATTTAAAACCATATTCTCTTAAGCGTCTTTCGAGTCCGAGTCATCGGATGTGTATTTACTACTCTACACACGACCCACACATGTGAATGTGGACTCACTAGATGGTTCGCCCTGGGCTTGGTGCTGGCCAGGCTAGGGTCTTTGGTGCTGTTGTCAGACACCCAAAAGGAATAGCGGCCGTCATAGGATCGTGATAAACATGATGATCATTTTCCATTTCATAATGTACGCGTTCGTACTAATCATAAGCTGAAACATCCCGATGCCCGTAAAAATATATTTATGCATGAGGTTCCAACATTTTTTTCTTTGTAAATAAATCATACAAGACAACCCTATTTTTCAATTTCATTTCATTCATAGCATAACCTTTAAAACATGTCTCTTGTATCTCATAAATATCTTTATCTCAAAACGTTTCATCACATGTCACACATGTCATGGCCCAATGTAATCATGTCACAGTATATCATAGCATTTCATAGCATAATATGACATCATGTGTATTCTAATGTTAGAAGACATATCACATTAGAATAATGCACGCCTTAATGTGTATTCTAATGTTAGAAGGCATATCACATTAGAATAATGCACACCTCGTGAGGAATCCTTCATTTATCTCTCCAATCGACGTGGGATCTCACAATCTACCTCCTTGGAGGCTAGCGTCTCACAATCCACCCCCTTGGAGCCCAGCGTCCTTGCTGACACATTACCCAATGTCTGGCTCTAATACCATTTTTAACAGTCCAAGCCCCACCGCTAGCAGAGATATTGTCCTTTTTGGGTTTTCCCTTCTGGACTTCCCCTCAAGGTTTTAAAACGCATATGGTAGGAGAGGTTTCCACACCCTTATAAGGAATGCTTCGTTCCCCTCTTCAATCGATGTGGGATCTCACATAAATTCTAACACCGGAGTCAGAATGACATTACACTGTAAATATGGGAGATATACTCCCACTAAAGGTACGCAACTTAACTTAAGCTCAACTTGATATCTCGTGTACATCACTAATTTAAGCATCAAAAGGTATTGAATGGATCAAAATCTGTCATCCTACAATAATAGAACAATAATAAGATTCTTGATTATGTCATTGGCTAAAAGGTTGATCCAAGAACGAATTTCTTTTATATTTTTGTTAGGCTCGGTTGGATTCAAACTCTCATCAAAGTATAACATAGTTTAACTTTGGAGTAAAAAGTTCCATATATATCCTATTAACAATTTCCTATATTTAGTTATTGCACGAACAATTGTATTGTATATGTCTAGATAAATAAAGTTAGAAAATTAAGAATATTTAGACTGTACAGCTCCTTAATCTAACACTATAACAAGTTTATTCGACTATATATATCAGACAAAACACAAATAGATTGTTAAAAGAAGTGAGTAAATTAAACTCCAAAAAAAAAATGAGGCCTCAAAACATCTTTTGTTTCATCATATTGCTCACTTTTGAATCAAACATGATTATTAACTCATGTTTTGCACAATCTGATTCTAAATACTCGCTCCCAGGGACCTCGTGGAAAGTGATCATTTTGAATCAAATGAATGGTTTATCTCTGTTGGTTCATTGCAAGTCAAAAGATAGCGATTTTGGTGAGCAACAGATCAGCCCTGGAGGCCATTTCAATTGGAACTTTAAAGAAAACTTTTGGCAGACAACACTGTATTGGTGCAATTTTATGAGCGACCACGGACGTGCTTCTGGTGAAGTATTTTGGCCAGAAAAAAGGAACTGGCTTGGTGCTCGATGTGACCATCATAACTGCATTTGGGTTGCTAGCGAGAATGGTATTTTCTTACGTCTTGGTTCTCAAGATTTGTATCAATTAATGTACCCATGGAAATGATGTAACCCAACACTTGCGAATATAATTATCGATCTAGGCATAATGCTTTATAAATGAAAACTCTTTGGACTTTTTTAAAGGTCAATCTTTCCCTACTCTTAAAACTCAACATAGTTACATTTTTTTTAAATTTTTTTTCTTAATTCATTGTTAAATATGTAAGATCCCACATCGGTTGGAGAGCGAAACGAAGCGTTTCGTGTCGAAACCTCTCCCTAATAGACGCGTTTTCAAATCGTGAGGCTTACGACGATTCGTAAATGGCTAAAGCGGACTATATTTATTAGTGGTGAACTTGGACAAACCGTCCTTGATGCTATGAATAAATTTTCAGGTATCACACAGTGGATACTGATTTTCATGTAGTAAAAATTGCACGTTTTAGGTTTCACGTTCTTCATAAATTTATAAATTTCGTTGGGTATTTTTTTGTTTTTCGAAAAGACATCGAAGAACATGAAGATATTTAATTTGTTCCAATTTTTTGTTGGAGGTTTGATGATACCCACTCCAAATTATAGTGGTGGTTAAAGTGTTTCTTTCTATAATTCAATATTTAAACATGATATTTTTGAGTATAAAAGCTTTTCAGTTATGATATCTATTTTACCCTTTTGCTTTGACGATGTTCATTTTTTTCTTTGCAACTTGCCAACTTGCACACAACCACTGATTATTGCTTACTATTCCCTCTTCTTTCTCAACAAAATGAGGCCCAAAGTCCTTTTCCGCACTCATATCGTCATATTTTTCGATAAACAAATTTATCGTAGGCTAACTGAGAGAACTTCGACCTAATGATACAATTGTTAATTTGTGACAAAGGCATGTTTTCTTAGGGATGTACACAGATTGAGTTAGGTTGGTTGTGTTGGTGACCCGAACAACTCAAATAGAGCTCAAACTGGGTTGGATTGAGTTGTCAAGTTGTTTTCTTGTAACGACCATAATTTTTTGCATGCTCAAATTCGCTGCTAATTTTATCGGATGTTTCCGTCCTCCGTACTGAGACTATGACACGTGCATAGGGTAGACTCATATTTAAATTCATAGTCTTAGGTTAGAATATGTTGTTTTACATTTTATTGTTTTAAATTATTTTATTTTGTAATTGTTTTTATTTTTTTGAATTTCAGCATTTCGTATTTAAACACGTAAGACCATGACGGTGTTCTAGAGAAGATGATGTGTTAAATGTTTTCAACATTTATATTATAGATGATGTTTTCTTTTAAGAGTTATATTTCCGCATTAAACATAAGCATGAGACGTTAGTAGCGACTCTGAGTACATAGAGATTAAGAGTTTACATTTTTTTTAAAAAAAAATCCTACTAATCCATAATATATGTTAAATTAATAACTAAAATTTCATAAAATTTAAATATCAAATATTTGCATAACTAACATCGGTTACTAACATTATATATTCTTAATATTTTTTAAAAGTAGAGTATGATGCATAACTAACATCGATTACAAATGCATAACTAATATCGGTTACAAACGTTACATATTATTAATCTTTTTTATAAATGAAAACTCTTGTGACTTTTTTAAAGGTCAATCCTTCCCTACTCGTTAAAGCTCAACATAGTTATATTTTTTTTTTCTTAATTCATCGTTAAATATGTAAGATCCCACATCGACGGGAGAGTAGAACAAAGCATTTGGTGTGGAAACCTTTCCTTAGTAGATGCATTTTAAAACAGTGAGGATTACGACAATAAGTAAATGGCTAAAGTGGACTATATTTGTTAGCGGTGAACTTGGACAATATTTGAAGCATGAAAGTTGTAACGCCCCTAATTTTCTCTAACCTAATTAGCGACGTTACNTTACACTGTAAATATGGGAGATATACTCCCACTAAAGGTACGCAACTTAACTTAAGCTCAACTTGATATCTCGTGTACATCACTAATTTAAGCATCAAAAGGTATTGAATGGATCAAAATCTGTCATCCTACAATAATAGAACAATAATAAGATTCTTGATTATGTCATTGGCTAAAAGGTTGATCCAAGAACGAATTTCTTTTATATTTTTGTTAGGCTCGGTTGGATTCAAACTCTCATCAAAGTATAACATAGTTTAACTTTGGAGTAAAAAGTTCCATATATATCCTATTAACAATTTCCTATATTTAGTTATTGCACGAACAATTGTATTGTATATGTCTAGATAAATAAAGTTAGAAAATTAAGAATATTTAGACTGTACAGCTCCTTAATCTAACACTATAACAAGTTTATTCGACTATATATATCAGACAAAACACAAATAGATTGTTAAAAGAAGTGAGTAAATTAAACTCCAAAAAAAAAATGAGGCCTCAAAACATCTTTTGTTTCATCATATTGCTCACTTTTGAATCAAACATGATTATTAACTCATGTTTTGCACAATCTGATTCTAAATACTCGCTCCCAGGGACCTCGTGGAAAGTGATCATTTTGAATCAAATGAATGGTTTATCTCTGTTGGTTCATTGCAAGTCAAAAGATAGCGATTTTGGTGAGCAACAGATCAGCCCTGGAGGCCATTTCAATTGGAACTTTAAAGAAAACTTTTGGCAGACAACACTGTATTGGTGCAATTTTATGAGCGACCACGGACGTGCTTCTGGTGAAGTATTTTGGCCAGAAAAAAGGAACTGGCTTGGTGCTCGATGTGACCATCATAACTGCATTTGGGTTGCTAGCGAGAATGGTATTTTCTTACGTCTTGGTTCTCAAGATTTGTATCAATTAATGTACCCATGGAAATGATGTAACCCAACACTTGCGAATATAATTATCGATCTAGGCATAATGCTTTATAAATGAAAACTCTTTGGACTTTTTTAAAGGTCAATCTTTCCCTACTCTTAAAACTCAACATAGTTACATTTTTTTTAAATTTTTTTTCTTAATTCATTGTTAAATATGTAAGATCCCACATCGGTTGGAGAGCGAAACGAAGCGTTTCGTGTCGAAACCTCTCCCTAATAGACGCGTTTTCAAATCGTGAGGCTTACGACGATTCGTAAATGGCTAAAGCGGACTATATTTATTAGTGGTGAACTTGGACAAACCGTCCTTGATGCTATGAATAAATTTTCAGGTATCACACAGTGGATACTGATTTTCATGTAGTAAAAATTGCACGTTTTAGGTTTCACGTTCTTCATAAATTTATAAATTTCGTTGGGTATTTTTTTGTTTTTCGAAAAGACATCGAAGAACATGAAGATATTTAATTTGTTCCAATTTTTTGTTGGAGGTTTGATGATACCCACTCCAAATTATAGTGGTGGTTAAAGTGTTTCTTTCTATAATTCAATATTTAAACATGATATTTTTGAGTATAAAAGCTTTTCAGTTATGATATCTATTTTACCCTTTTGCTTTGACGATGTTCATTTTTTTCTTTGCAACTTGCCAACTTGCACACAACCACTGATTATTGCTTACTATTCCCTCTTCTTTCTCAACAAAATGAGGCCCAAAGTCCTTTTCCGCACTCATATCGTCATATTTTTCGATAAACAAATTTATCGTAGGCTAACTGAGAGAACTTCGACCTAATGATACAATTGTTAATTTGTGACAAAGGCATGTTTTCTTAGGGATGTACACAGATTGAGTTAGGTTGGTTGTGTTGGTGACCCGAACAACTCAAATAGAGCTCAAACTGGGTTGGATTGAGTTGTCAAGTTGTTTTCTTGTAACGACCATAATTTTTTGCATGCTCAAATTCGCTGCTAATTTTATCGGATGTTTCCGTCCTCCGTACTGAGACTATGACACGTGCATAGGGTAGACTCATATTTAAATTCATAGTCTTAGGTTAGAATATGTTGTTTTACATTTTATTGTTTTAAATTATTTTATTTTGTAATTGTTTTTATTTTTTTGAATTTCAGCATTTCGTATTTAAACACGTAAGACCATGACGGTGTTCTAGAGAAGATGATGTGTTAAATGTTTTCAACATTTATATTATAGATGATGTTTTCTTTTAAGAGTTATATTTCCGCATTAAACATAAGCATGAGACGTTAGTAGCGACTCTGAGTACATAGAGATTAAGAGTTTACATTTTTTTTAAAAAAAAATCCTACTAATCCATAATATATGTTAAATTAATAACTAAAATTTCATAAAATTTAAATATCAAATATTTGCATAACTAACATCGGTTACTAACATTATATATTCTTAATATTTTTTAAAAGTAGAGTATGATGCATAACTAACATCGATTACAAATGCATAACTAATATCGGTTACAAACGTTACATATTATTAATCTTTTTTATAAATGAAAACTCTTGTGACTTTTTTAAAGGTCAATCCTTCCCTACTCGTTAAAGCTCAACATAGTTATATTTTTTTTTTCTTAATTCATCGTTAAATATGTAAGATCCCACATCGACGGGAGAGTAGAACAAAGCATTTGGTGTGGAAACCTTTCCTTAGTAGATGCATTTTAAAACAGTGAGGATTACGACAATAAGTAAATGGCTAAAGTGGACTATATTTGTTAGCGGTGAACTTGGACAATATTTGAAGCATGAAAGTTGTAACGCCCCTAATTTTCTCTAACCTAATTAGCGACGTTACCTTGTACTTGTATAACGAAAGAACGAGAGTTTACGTAAGACAGTCTCAATAATGACAATATGTTCTTTATTATAAGTAGTTCATACCTAGGGGGAAAACAATAACGACAACCTAACCTAGAAATAATCAACAGATAACTAGAAGAACAATTGCAATAACTATCATCCGAGAGAATCCAACAAGACGCCTACGACACTACAAACCCTCCTTAAGACTTCCATGGCCTTCGCAGCGTTCACCGTCAGCCGTACATGGGGGCCTTGCCCTTACCTGAAAACATAGGTAGCACGTGGCTTGAGTATTATATAAAATATCCAGTAAGTCGCCCCACTATTGGGGTTAAGCATATAATCATACATTAGGATACATGCGATCGCATACAATACACATACATAACCACAAGTGTCAAAAGAAAGAAAACGAGAGAGGGGTCGGTCTTCCATTCCTTCCCATGGCCTTAGGCCCTTGCTTTATCCAGGCAGGGTGGATGCATGGTACTTTCTCCCACATGGCCCACGTGTGTGACTGTGGGCCCACCATGCGAGTTTGCATGCGAACTCCCTGGGCCTTGCTTGGTCGGGTACGTATGACATACAATACCAGACGCCACGAAAAAGGAGGGCATGCATGATATCGTAGCGAACACAATATCGAATGTACGCGTTCGTACCATCATTAGCATAACGGGGGAGTGCCCCATGTACATAACACATAGCGTGCATGAGGTTCTTAAGGTTTACCTCCATGGCATTATACATACAACGTTCCATCCCCTCACCGCATTACATAGACTAACTGGGTTAAACATCGAGTAAGCATATCGTAGCATACTAGTCATCACATTCATGGCATGCGAGGTTCTCATTACAATCATGACATGTCAATCAAGTTCCTACATACAGGATAGCAAACTGTGGCACAAACATCACATACATAAACATGACATACATTAGCGTTTTACGACAAGAACATATAACCTAGCATACATCAACAACACACATGGTGCATGCAAGGGCCATAGGGCACGCACCATCATACACACATAACTAACACCAACAGCACATGGGCCATGTGTGGGAAAGTACCATGCATCCACCCTGCCTGGACAAAGCAAGGGCCTAAGGCCATGGGAAGGAATGGAAGACCGACCCCTCTCTCGTTTTCTTTCTTTTGACACTTGTGCTTATGTATGTGTATTGTATGCGATCGCATGTATCCTAATGTATGATTATATGCTTAACCCCAACAGTGGGGCGACTTACTGGGTATTTTATATAATACTCAAGCCACGTGCTACCCATGTTTTCAGGTAAGGGCAAGGCCCCCATGTACGGCTGACGGTGAACGCTGCGAAGGCCATAGACGTCTTAAGGAGGGTTTGTAATCTCGTAGGCTTCTTGTTGGATTCTCTCGGATGATAGTTATTGCAATTGTTCTTCTAGTTATCTGTTGATTATTTCTAGGTTAGGCTGTCCAGGTATGAACTACTTATAATAGTGAACATATTGTCATTATTGAGACTGTCTTACGTAAACTCTCGTTCTTTCGTTATACAAGTACATGGTAACGTCGCTAATTAGGTTAGAGAAAATTAGGGGCGTTACAGTTGGTATCAGAGCGCTAGGTCACAGGTCTTGTAGACTAGCCTACGATATAGGCCTAAGGCACTTCCATGGTCCTCCAGCAACCACACCGTCACCGTTAGGTATGTGTATATATTGTAAGGAAGAATTACAGTTGTACGCTCTCTTGTCCTGATGTTAATGCGTTCCATAATGTGACAGATATATGCTTGTGTGTGTATCCGGCTAATGCCATTGTATGTGTACGTGACTTTTGCCCTTGTGATTGTTCATAGAAGTGGATAGATTAGTATGTAACCTCACAGCTATTGCTAGGTTTAGATATGCCACCCAGGACGCGAGGAGGGAGTACTAGGAGGCGAACCCCAGTTAGTGGTAGGAGCAGAAGGGGACGGGATCCCAACCGCGAGGACACCGTGGAAGGGCCCGACGTAACGATGACATGCCCGCTGCTAGCGACACCCCAGCCCGCCCGAGACTCAGCAGTGGAATTGGTAGACGTATTGCGGATTGTAGTACGAAACTTGTCCGATGACCAACTGGCTAATGACTCAGCCTCCACTATGGAAGCCAGATGCCTGCAGGATTTTAAGAGAGGTGACCCGCAAACCTTCAAGGGAACTTCTGATGACCCGGCAGAGGCACAGTTGTGGCTGAGTTCCATAGAGATCGTATTTAGGCTGACAAACTGTCCCGAAGACCAAAAGGTGGAATGCGCAGCATTCATGCTGCGTGCCGATGCTCAAGTATGGTGGCGCAGACCCACCAGCTTATCAGACCCGGGGGGGGGGGAAANCTCATGGACAAAATTTAAGGAGGCCTTTGCAGTGGCGTACTACCCAGAGGACGTGCAGAAACGCAAGCATCAGGAATTCACTCACCTGAAGCAGAGAGGGCGTTCGGTTACTGCCTATGCCAGAGAGTTCACCAAGTTGAAATGCTTCGCCCCGGACTTGGTAGACACCGACTATAGGATGGCCTGCCGATTTGTGCTAGGGTTGGACCGAAAGATCCATAACGTGGTTGAAGCGATAGCACCTACGGCTTATGCTGACGCGCTGAGAGTAGCGCGGGCCATGGAGGGGACCGATGGACCGAGCGAATCCTACTCATCGACCCAAAGACGAAAATGACGCAGTGACTGAGATGACTGTCGCGAATCCCGCTCATCAACTGAGAGACAGAGATGACGCCGTGATTGAGATGACCGCCGCGATTCATCCTCATCCCTGCCACCGAGACGACCAGATAGACGATGCCGCGATTCCAGGCGGGGCCAGCAGGGGAGAGAGGGCAGGTCAGACGATAGACCCAAGTGGAACGAGTGTGGGAAGAACCATTGGGGGCAGTGCCTGGCTCGCTCTGGGGCTTGCTTCTGATGTGGGAAGGAGAGTCACTTAGCCAGAGACTGCCCGGGAGGCCGCGCCAATGACGTCGGGGGTCAGCAGAGACCACTACGCATAGCAGATGCCCCCACTCAAAACCGCCCTCCAGCGAGAGCCTATGCCTCCACTAGTAGGGACTGTTAGATAAAACCTTTGTTTTTCCTTATTTAGATTCACACGTTTACATTTAATTCTCCGTTTGACCATTTGACAAACACGTCGAATGGATTAGCGAATTCTTAGACGGCAATTTTCTAGTAAGTGGCACAGATTCAGTTGGCCACTCTCTACCAATTTTTAGGATAGGTTATATTTAAATAGGAAATCTGTTCAGAAG
>NC_036652.1:1863768-1875841 GCF_002806865.2 Cucurbita pepo subsp. pepo
AGATATAACACAGGTTTTAGGAGGAGATTGTTAGATAAAACCTTTGTTTTTCCTTATTTAGATTCACACGTTTACATTTAATTCTCCATTTGACCATTTGACAAACACGTCGAATGGATTAGCGAATTCTTAGACGGCAATTTTCTAGTAAGTGGCACAGATTCAGTTAGCCACTCTCTACCCATTTTTAGGATAGGTTATATTTAAATAGGAAATCTGTTCAGAAGATTTCATAACATGATTTTGAAGAGCAGTCAAACTTTCAGTCCTTCTCTCTCTCTATTATTTTACGCATTTTATTTTTCTTCCAACAACCTCTTGTCGACAATTTCCTCTCACCGAAAAGAAAGGATTTCCCTGGCCGATTATCGAAATCCAACAGGGACGTGGAAAACCCGGATGCGGCGGTGATAGGTACACTATCCGTCCTTGGCCATTTTGCTTTGACGTTATTTGACTCCGGGTCTACGCACTCCTTTATTTCCACTGATTTTGTTAGTCAAGCAAGGATCGTATTAGAACCCTTGTTACATGATTTTCTAGTAGGCACCCTGGCAGGGGTGGATATGGTTGCCGCCTATAGGGTAAGGAATGGTCACGTAGTAGTATCAAGGGTTAGCTTGGGTGTAAACTTAATGGTGGTCGATATGACCGTGTATGATGTAATCCTAGGCATGGACTGGTTAGCAGAAAACCATGCTAGCATAGATTGTCACAAGAAGGAGGTCATTTTCACGTCACCGTCGAGGACTAGGTTTAGATTCAAGGGCACCAATCTGGGTACAATGTCCAAGGTGATATCGATGATGAAGGCGAAGAAGCTGGTCCAGCACGGGGCCTGGGCGATACTAGCCAACGTGGCAAGGATCAAGGAAGAAGGCGTCTCCCTAACCGCGTTGCCTGTAGTAAGTGAGTTCCCAGAGGACTTGCCAGGGATTCCCCCATCCCGAGATGTCGACTTTTCTATAGAACTGGAACCAGGAACCGACCCCATATACAAGGCCCCGTATCACATGGCACCAGCAGAGCTGAAAGAACTTAAGATGCAACTACAAGAACTGCTAGACAAGGGGTTTATCAGACCGAGCGTGTCACCTTGGGGTGCACTGGTATTATTCATCAAGAAAAAAGGCGGTTCCATGCGCTTGTGTATTGATTACAGGGAACTGAATAAGAGGACGGTGAAGAATAGGTACCCCCTCTCACGCTCGAGGACTTGTTTGATCAGCTCAGAGAGGCCACAGTGTTTTCAAAAATTGATTTTCGTTCAGGTTACCACCAGATCAAGATAAAAAACGAGGGCGTGCCAAAAACAGCTTTCAGAACAAGGTACGGCCATTATGAGTTTGTGGAAATGTCATTTGGACTCACTAATGCTCCTATAGTGTTTATAGAATTGATGAATCGGGTGTTCAAGGAATATTTGGATACCTTTGTCATTGTATTCATAGATGACATCCTGGTGTATTCAAGGACGAATCAGGAACACCAAACGCACCTGAGGAAGGCTTTGACAGTCTTGAGGGAAAATAGGTTCTATGCCAAATTCTCGAAGTGTGAGTTTTGGTTACGAGAAGTCTCGTTCCTGGGACATGTGATATCGGCGAAAGGAGTATCAGTTGACCCTGCCAAGGGGGAAGCGGTCACCGGCTGGGCCCGTCCAACTACTGTGATTGAGGTACGGAGTTTTCTGGGTCTGGCAGGCTACTACCGACGCTTCGTGCAAGACTTTTCCAAGATAGTGGCACCCCTCTTACGACTAACTCGAAAGGCTACAGCGTTCGTATGGACTGAGGAGTGCGAGGCAAGCTTCCGGGACCTGAAGGAGAGACTTACGACCACACCCGTGCTCACAATGCCTGATGGTACAGGGAACTATGTCATTTTCAGTGATGCTTCCAAGAAGGGTCTGGGGTGCGTGTTAATGCAACCTGGGAAGGTTATTGCCTACTCCTTCAGACAGCTGAAGGACTATGAAAAGAACTACCCTGTGCATGACTTGGAACTGACAGCAGTAGTCTTCGCGTTAAAGATATGGCGACACTACCTGTATGGGGAGAGGACTCAGATCTATACCGACCATAAGAGCCTGAAGTACTTCTTCACCCAGAAGGAGTTGAATATGAGACAATGACGGTGGCTAGAACTAGTCAAGGATTATGATATAGATATCCAGTACCACGTCGGGAAGGCCAACGTAGTTGCAGATGCCCTAAGTAGGAAGACAGCGCATTCGTCGGCACTAATCACGAAAGAACCCAGAGTGCAGGTAGACTTCAAGCGAGCAGAAATAGCAGTAGCCTTGGAAGGTATTAAGGTGTAACTGGCTCGGCTAACTGTACAACCCACCCTTCGGCAGAGAATTATTGAGGCGCAGGCAAGGGACTCTAGTTTAGCGAGGGCACTTAACGAAATGGAGACAGAACCAGGTGGTGGGTACTCCAAGTCAGCAGATGGTGGGTTACTGTACTGGCTTGTGTGTACCGGCGATAGGGGAATTGAGGGGTGAAATACTGAGAGAAGCGCGCATAACTCCCCATTCGTCATGCACCCTGGCGGTACGAAGATGTATCAGGACCTCAGACCCCACTTCTGGTGGTGTGGCTTGAAGAAGATATCGTACAGTTTGTCGGCAAATGCTTAGTTTGCCAACAGGTTAAAGCACCCAGACATAGACCAGCAGGATTACTACAACCCCTCAATATACCAGAATGGAAGTGGGAGAACATCGCCATGGATTTCATAGTGGGCCTACCTAAGACGTTGAAGGGTTACACTGTCATATGGGTGGTCGTGGACAGATTGACAAAGTCAATGTTAAATAAAACCTGAGTTTTTCCTTATTTACATTCACACGATTTCATTAGTTGATTGAATACCTCCGTTTGACCATTTGACAAACACGTCGAATGGATTACCAAAGTTTTAGACGGCAATTTTGTAGGAAGTGATAGATTTAGTTGGCCACTCTCCAACCATTTTTACGATAAATTATATTTAAATAGTTAAATCTGTTCAGAAGATTTAACAACCTGATTTTAAGCACAGTCAAAATTTTAGCAATTCTCTCTCTTTGTTATTTTACGCGTTTTATTTTCTTCCAACAACTTCCTGTCAACGATTTCCTCTCACCGAAAAGAAAAGGATTTCCCTATCGAAATACAACAGTCAGCACATTTCCTCCCCAGCAAGGCCACCTATACAGTAGACAATTGGGCACAACTGTACATGAAGGAAATCGTCAGATTACATGGGGTCCCCGTGTCGATTGTATCAGACCGAGACCCACGTTTTACTTCAGCATATTGGCGTGGACTCTAGAAAGCGTTGGGCACTCGATTGGACTTCAGCATAGTGTATCACCCACAGACCGATGGACAGATGGAACGCTTGAACCAAATTCTAGAGGACATGTTGGGGGCCTGTGTACTTGATTTCACTGGGAGTTGGGACTTGAAATTGCACCTTATCGAATTCGCTTATAATAACAACTACCCGGCGACAATCGGTATGGCACCGTACGAGGCATTGTATGGAAGGCGGTGTAGGACACCATTATGCTAGGGCGAGGTAGGAGAACGGGAACTGGTGGGTACAGAGCTGGTCCAAGTCACGAACGAGGCGATGCAGCAGATCAGGGGGAGGATGCGCATTGCTCAAATTAGACAGAAGAGTTACGCGAACTCAAGACGAAGAAACCTGGAGTTCGAAGTGGGCGACATGGTATTCCTGAAGGTGGCCCCCATGAAGGGTGTTCTAAGGTTCGGACGCAAGGGCAAACTAAGTCCGCGCTTCATAGGACCCTTCGAGATTTTGGAGCGAATCGAACCCGTTGCGTATAGGTTAGCCCTACCCCCGTCTCTCTCATCCATACACAACGTGTTCCATGTATCGACACTTCGTAGGTACTTAGCGAACCCCACGCACGTGATAGATTATTCGACTCTGGACGTGACCGAAGACTTAAGATACAAGGAGAAACCAGTGGGGGTCCTACCTCGCAAGATAAAAACCTTGCGCACCAGAGAAATTGCATTTATCAAGGTGTGGTAGGGGAACCAATCAGCAGAGGAGGCCACCTAGGAATGAGAGGATGAGATGAGGGAGAAGTACCTAGAGTTGTTCATGGATGCAAACCCTTTCGAGAACGAAAGTCCTTAACAGGGAGGAGTGATGTAACGATACACATTCCAAAACAAAAAAAAAAGGGCGTGCCAAAAATCTCGCGATTTTCGGTGGGATTCCCTCGGACCCCATTAAACCCTAGGGTCACAGTGGCTGCCTCTCGGTGAGCCAGCCATTGCTGTACCGTGAGCGAGAGCGAGGGGCAGTCAGATCGGGTTGGGAGATTGATAACGCCGCGAGCTTTAGGTAGGAGCGGGCGCTAGTGTACGTCGGGGCAAGGGGAGACAGACGCGCCACCGGAGACAGACGAACGACGATCCCACCGGTGATAGTAGTCAAGTCCCGTGATTAGGGTTGTCAAGGCTTCAGAGCGAGGAAGACGAAGCGGCGGGCACGGGTCGGCCCTCGGCACTCTACAAGTTCGTCTCGGCTAGCATGCAGCCCGCACCTCGTAGGCCGCGCTCGAACACCACCACTGGGCCTCATTCCCTTTCAACCCAAACCAGAGACGCATCCAGAAACCCTGCGCCGTCAGTGTTTTTCGCAGCTCGTCGGTTTTGGCTTCATCGGCGGCTCCGTTGCACTCTCAGCTTAGCGGCTTGATGTTCAAATAATATACTGATTTCTAGGTTTTCGACCCTTCTGAAGCCATTCCCACCCTTGTTTCAACCATCTGAGGTCAGTATAACTCCATTTTGATAAAACAGCCTGTGATAGGGACGTACCTTGGTAGCTAGGCATAAGAGCTAGTTGTGAAAGGGCTCTAAGTGTATCATGTTATCTTATAGGAGGTAGTTAGGCGCCGGAGTTAGCATTGTGGGTGACTTCAGCCAAGGCCAAGGAGGTAAGTAACCTTACTGTTGGTGTTAGTTATGTATGTATGATGGTGCGTGCCCTGTGGCCCTTGCATGCACCATATGTGTTGTTGATGTATGCTAGGTTATATGTTCTTGCTGTGAAACGCTGATGTAGGCCATATTTATGTATGTGATGTTTGTGCCACGGTTTGCTACCCTGTATGTATGAGCTTGATTGACATGTCATGATTGTAATGAGAACCTCACATGCCATGAATGTGATGACTAGTATGCTACGATATGCTTACTCGATGTTTAACCCAGTTATGCTATGTAATGCAGTGAGGGGATGGAACGTTGTATGTATAATGACATGGAGGTAAACCTTAAGGACCTCATGCACGCTATGTGTTATGTACATGGAGCTTCCCCCGTTATGCTAATGATGGTACGGACGCGTACATTCGATATTGTGTTCGCTACGATATCATGCAGGCCCTCATTTTTCGTGGCGTCCGGTATTGTATGTCATACGTACCCGACTAAGTCAAGCCCAGGGAGTTCGCATGCGAACTCGCCTGGTGGTCCCACAGTCACGCACGTGGGCCATGTGTGGGAAAGTACCATGCATCCACCCTGCCTGGACAAAGCAAGGGTCTAAGGCCATGGGAAGGAATGGAAGACCGACCTCTCTCTCGTTTTCTTTCTTTTGACACTTGTGCTTATGTATGTGTATTGTATGCAATCGAATGTATCCTAATGTATGATTATATGCTTAACCCCAACAGTGGGGCGACTTACCGGGTATTTTATATAATACTCAAGCCACGTGCTACCCATGTTTTTAGGTAAGGGCAAGACCTCCATGTACAGCTGACAGTGAACGCTGCAAAGGCCATGAAAGTCTTAAGAAGGGTTTGTAGTGTCGTAGGCGTCTTGTTGGATTCTCTCGGAT
Organism: Cucurbita pepo subsp. pepo; assembly: GCF_002806865.2. Classification (NCBI taxonomy): domain Eukaryota; kingdom Viridiplantae; phylum Streptophyta; class Magnoliopsida; order Cucurbitales; family Cucurbitaceae; genus Cucurbita; species Cucurbita pepo. The sequence continues at coordinate 1,869,646 of NC_036652.1, forward strand.
GATAGTTATTGCAATTGTTCTTCTAGTTAACTGTTGATTATTTCTAGGTTAGGCTGTCGTTATTGTTTTTCCCCAGGTATGAACTACTTATAATAATGAACGTATTGTCATTATTGAGACTATCTTACGTAAACTCTCGTTCTTTCGTTATACAAGTACAAGGTAACGTCATTAATTAGGTTAGAGAAAATTAGGGACGCTACCGTATGAAAGTCCTTGATGCTATGATTAAATTTTCAGGTATCACACAATGGATGTTGATTTTCATGTAGTAAAAATTACACGTTCTAGGTTTCACGTTATTCATAAATTTATAAATTTCCTTGGTTTGATGATACCCACTCCAAATTATAGTGTTCGTTAAGGTGTTACTTTCTATATGCCAATATTCAAACATGATCTTTTTGAGTATCAAAAGCTTTCCACTTATGATATCTATTTACCCTTTTGCTTCCCTAGATGTTCATTTTTTCTTTGCAACTTGCCAACTTGCACACACCCACTCATTATTGCCTACTACTCCCTCTTCTTTCTCAACAAAATGAGGCCCAAAGTCCTTTTCGACGCTCTTATTGTCATATTTTTCGATAAACAAATTGATCGTAAGCTAATTGAGAAAACTTCGACCTAATGATACCATTGTTAATTTGTGACAAAACGCATATTTTCTTAGGGATGTACATAGATTGAGTTAGGTTGGTTATGTTGGTGACCCAAACAACTCGAATAGAATTCAGATTGGGTTGGATTGGGTTGTCAAGTTGTTTTTCTATAACGACCCTAAATTTCTACCTACTCAAATTCGCTGCTAATTTTATCGGATGTCTCTGTCCTCTATATAGAGACTATGCACGTGCATAAGGTAGACTCATATTCAAACTCCTAGTCTTAAGTTAAAATAAGTTGTTTTGCATTTAATTGTTTTAAATTATTTTATTTTGTAATTGTTTTTATTTTTTTGAAATTCAATATTTTATATTTAAACAGGTAAGACCATGACATGACTGTGTTTTTCTAGAAAAGATAATGTTTTAAATGTTTTCGACTTTTATTATAGATGGTGCTTTCTTTTAGGAGTTATATTTTCGCATTAGACATAAGCACGAGACATTAGCAGCGACTCTGAGTAGGTAGAAATCTAGGGTCGTTACATTTTCTTTTAAAAAATCTTACTAATCCATAATATATATTAAATTAATAACTAAAATTTTATAAAATTTAAATATCAAATATTTACCATTGACAGCATAACTTACCTTGGTTGCAAAAGTTACTTAAAAAGTAGAGTATGATTGTGTTGGACTCTAACTCTATTTTCAGGTTGGTCGAGTGAACCCGACCAAAAAAAATTCAACCTACAAACTAATATGAATCATCAATTTTCCAAAAATTCAACCGAACCTAAACGAAAAAAAAAAAAATCTAACCGGTTAGTTCAAATGGGAGAAGTCGAACATGGGGCAACTCTAACATCTTTATGTTTTTCTCTAGCATAAGAGGTTTCCACGTTGAGTTTAATTATTTGTTCAAGTTTTGTCGAACTATTTGCTTAAATTAGAAAAGGGTATCTCCACAATCGTATGATATTGTCCACTTAGAAGTTTAAGCTCTCAGCTTTACTTTGGGCTTCCCCAAAAGAACTCGTACGAATAGAGATAGTATTCCCCACTTGTAAACTCATGATCTTTGAGTTGTTACACACTGGAAGGTACACTTTATGCGTATAGATAGTAACTTTCAATTATTTTTAGTCTTTCTTAACTATTATATCTTTAGGATCACTCTCTTTCGACTGTGATCTGGATTCTTCCATGTATCTCTCGTTTACTCTAGCATAACAAATGATCTCGTCAATCTGAATATGACGCTTTTTCCATGTTAAACCCAGCTTTTTCACTTTTGAATAGTGAAACCCGAGTTCAAGAGTTCAATCTGTCAAACTAATCTTCGTTTAGCTTCTAGAATCTATTTCTTAGTTCAAGATCCCTCTTACTAACTGGAATCAAAGAATTAGTAGACCTGTTCCGCCCAAAATGGGAGAAGAATAGCCCGTACCAGTTCCTTTAGTAGTTCAGGCAATGGGATTGTTCAACCGACAGGTGAATGAGTTTACCCAGTGATTCTCTCCTACCCCTCTCCCTTCAAACACTGTAACCAATCTGATCTCCCCTTTATTCATTTTTTTGGGACAAAGGAAACCTCCTTTAGTCTCGGCTGAAACTCAAGAAGGTTCAAAAGGCAATGGACTTGCTTTACCGAGTGAAAGAAGGCAAGGGAATAGAAGGGCTGGCGCTTTACCTTGTTCAATCAGGGAATTCAATCGAATTAATCTTTCATTTGATTCTCCCTTTGTAAACTCTATCTTCGTCTTCTGACTTAGCTCAATTATGTTCAAACTTATAATAGTAATATAAATTACAAATATTTAAATGTTGATCCCAGAATAACTCGTTCATTTGGTCGTGGTTCAAATGTTTCCTTCATTTTTTTCTCTCTATATTTAATATCTTTAAATATATTAATACATGAAGTTAATAAATAAATAAAGAAGGTAAAATAATTAAGATTAAATAGTTTGATGTAGAACTTTCAAGATAGAACATCTAGATCTAAACTTTTGTACTAAGAATAAAATATTTCACATTACTTTATGCTTTAAAAGATTCTATTTATTCTATTTTATATATTTATTGCTAAAAAGACCATAAACTTTAAAAACAGTAGACAAAATATTGGATGAAGTCTAAGTTTAGAAACATATTAGAAACTTTGTAATTTGAACTACGCTTCCCTTTTGTAAAAATTCAAATTTAAGAATTAACTAGAAACTTTTGATCGTTCATAGACTAGATAAACAAAAACAAAATATCAAAATTCAGAGACTAAACTTATAATCTAACCTAAAAGATCATTGACATATCAGTTCAAGAATGAGAGACTAAACTTAAAATTTAACGGGATTTGAAATAATTCTTTCAAGAAGAAAGGGGGCATTAGGTGGGTTTCTAATATCAAACTGAAAGAGGAAGGAAACCCTAATGAGGTGAGGAGGTATACCAAACTTGGAGTCTTATAACTTGGGGATTGGTTTTTGAATCAAGAGGAGAGGAAGTGTAACACCTCAAAATCGTGAACTTGACAACGATAATAATGGGCCAAAATAAATAATATTTATTAGCGGTGGGTTTGGACTATTACAAGTGGTATCAGAGCCAGATACTGGACAATGTACCAGCGAGGACGTTGGGCTCCCAAGAAACATATGACAGAGAGGGAAACGGAGCATTTTTTACAAGAGTGGAAATCTCTCTCTATTAAACCCGTTTTAAAATCGTGAGATTGACGACGATAAGTGATAGACCAAAACGGACAATATCTACTAACGGTGGGCTTAGGTCATAATGGACAATATCCGCTGACAGTGGGTTTAGGATGTTACACGAGAGATTCTAAGCTTGACAACGATAAGTGATGGGCCAAAACAAAGAATATCTACTAACGGTGGGTTTGGGCTGTTACAAGTGGTATCAGAGCAAGATATCGAACAATGTACCAGCGGGACGTTGGGCTCCCAAGAAACATCTGATGGAGAGGGAAACGGAGCATTGTTTACAAGGGTGTGGAAACCTCTCTCTAGTAAATCCGTTTTAAAACCGTGAGACTAACGGCGATACATAACGGGTCAAAACGGACAATATCTGCTAGTAGTGGGCTTGGGCCATAACGGACAATATCCGCTGACGGTGGGTTTAGGATGTTACCCGAGAGATTCTAAGCTTGACAACGGTAAGTAATGAGCCAAAACAAATAATATCTACTACTGGTGGGTTTGGGCTTTTCCAAATGGTATCAAAGCTAGATATCGAACAATTTACCAGCGAGGACGTTGGGCTCCCAAGAAACATCTGATAAAGAGGGAAACGGAGCATTTTTTACAAGAGTGTGGAAACCTCTCTCTATTAAATCCGTTTTAAAACCGTGAGGTTGACGACGACAAGTAATACGCTAAAACGGATAATATCTGCTAACAGTGGGCTTGGACCATAACAGACAATATCCACTGACGGTGGGTTTAGGATGTTACACGAGAGATTCTAAGCTTGACAACGGTAAGTAATGAGCCAAAACAAATAATATCTAGTGACGATAGGTTTGGGCTGTTACAAGTGATATTAGAGCCAGATATCGGACAATGTACTAGTGAGGATACTGGGCTCCCAAGGAACACCTATTGGAGAAGGGAACAGAGCATTTTTTACAAGGGTGTGGAAACCTCTCCCTAATAGATTTGTTTTAAAACCGTGAGACATACGACGATATGTAACGAATCAAAACGGACAATATCTATTATCGGAGGGCTTGGGAAGGTCGGTTTGGGGTCTTACACTAAAAGGGGGAAATTGCACATGCCCAAGTGCAGAAAAGGTTGGGTCAACAACAACAGATTTCTCTCATTTTTAGTGTTTGTTGGGAGCTTTAAGACAAAAGGGTCCTATGGCCTACTCATTGCTGTCCCCATTTTAGCATAGCCATGGATTCATTTGTTCATCCATAATGCTCTCCCCTCCTCCTCCTCCTCCTCCTCATCTACATCCATTCAACCCTAAACCCTCTGCCCATCTTCTCTCAAAAATCACTATCAACTAATCAATGCACTGACTTAGCCACACAAACTAACCTTCTCTCTTTTTCTTTAAGGATGAACATTCAAGAACCCTAAGAAAACTCATTACATACTTTCCAATTTCAGCCCCAAACACAGGAAAAACAGAGTAAATTACAGAGAGATCAATGGTACAGAGTACATACATGTATGTCCAGAAGCGCAACCGCCATTCAGATTTTGCATATATGGCCTGAAATGTCACTGTTATACTTCATTCCTATCATAATCATTCAAATTTTGAACTGAAGCACACGGAATGAAAGCAAAAAATGAGTAACGAAATTGAAGGATACTTGATCAATATCAATATCAGTTGAGGCTATTTTGTTGTTCTTCATTCAAGAAATCCATACTCAGTCGCACACCAAATTCCCCTAACACAACGAGAAGAAACGAGTGAGAACAAATTAAGAACAAAATCAAGGAAGAATGAGTAAGGAAATTAAAGAATACTTGATAAATATCAATATCAGTTCGTTTTCTTGTTGGAAGTAGAAGCTATTTCGTTGTTCTTCATTCAAGAAATCCATACTCACAGTCGCACACCAGATTCCCCCAACACAACGAGAAGACAAAATTAAGAAGGAAGATGAAGCAGAAGAAGAAGAAATTAAGAAATATGATGTCTCTCTATCATTTTCTTTTTCAATAGTTCTTTCGTTTGTTCTTCTTTTTCCGAGAATCTTTCGTTCTCTCTTTCTGAAATCTGTGTGGTGATTAAGATGTAGATGTAGTACCTGCAGCAGTAGTAGCAGCAGCAGTAGCAGCAGCAGCAGCAGCAGCAGCACGAGCCATTCCTTCCGTGACGGATGTAAGCTTCTGCAGATTCAATTTCACAACCGTATCTGCAAATAGACGCGTATCCTCTTCCGTATTCCCTTCCGGCACATCAACGATGTACGATTCCAAAACGACAGTCCAGATCTGACCATCGCGCTCCATCTCGTGCACCGTCGTTACGGACCGGTAGTTCCTCAATCGATGGTCGCCGCCTGTGATACTAAAACCTGTCACATATTGATCGTCGTCGAGTATATCGAGTCGCTCTGTACTCGTCGCCGCCGGGAGGCCGGAGATTACATAGACATCTCTGGTGCATCCTACGGTCATTATGAAGTCTTCGGCGACGGAACAGCTCTTAATGAAGTGCTTGTAAATCTGAGGCTTATCGAAGCGGCGGACGACGGACCAAACGACATCGCGCGGCGCTCGGATGAGTTGAGAGAGGAGAGAGGAGCATTGGCCTGGGCGGAGTTCGTAGGAGTGAAATTGGAAGACGAGATGCTTCAGGTCGTCAAACTCGTGCTGAGATAATCCGGCCGGGACGTTGAGGTGGTGGGTTGTGGCGGTGGTGGAGGCGGTGGCGGTGGCGGCGGCGGTGGCGGAGTCGAGGTGGTGGTGGTCGATTTCTGACGGTTCACCCATTTCCATTTATGTTTTAAGCGCTTTTCTTGTCCAAATGTCGGGCTTTAGACGGATGAGCGAAGACTTTTTGTTCTTTTTTTCTTTTTTTTTTTTTTTTTTTTTTAA
>NC_036652.1:1875931-2007083 GCF_002806865.2 Cucurbita pepo subsp. pepo
TTTTTTTTTTTTTTTTATTTTAAATATAAATTTTAAAAAATGAATTTTGTTTTATAAAATTTCTGGTTGGAGCGTTAAACGGTTAAACAAAAATTTTAAAAAATAAGAGATGTTTCAAGAAATTTCTTATTTTTATTTATTTTTTAAATATTCTCTTGCAAAGATTTTTTTGTAATAAATAATTTTATTTTAAAAGTTTAAATATAATATATATATATATATATATATATATATATATATATATGTATGTATGTATGTATGTATAGATATAGATATATATAAAAGTTGAGCGAGAATGAGACGTAGGGTCAGGACGGAGAATGTAATCGTTGTCCCCGTCTTTTTTAGCTTGAAAATATATTTTTTAATTTTTTTTTAAATTCAATATTAATCAAATTTATTAAATTTATATTTTTTATTTAATGTATTTTAAAATTTTGATATTTTTATTATTTATATCTAATAAATTAATGAAAATTTAGATTATTTTATTCTAAACACTTTTTAAAATTTTATATTAAATTAAAACTATTATATTTAAATTATAAAAATATCAAAATTTAACTTTTTATTAAAATATTTAAATTTTAATAATATTTAAATTTAATATATTAAGTTGACAATTGAAAATTCAATCAGCTGGTCTGACGATCTATCTAAATATGGTCGACACAAGCGAATTTATTTTCAAAATGACGATCCATATAAATCAATGAATTAATCGGTTGGGTCACGTCAAATTAGTCAAAATTCAACTTTAAACCGAGCTTAAATTAGGCTAAGATCGACCTCTGAGCCCGTTGATAAAGCTTAATTTTATTGAATTGAAATGAAAAAGGTAGGAATGCTTATAATAACAAAGAAATTATTTTTATTTTTATTATTTTGTTGCCTTTTGTTTTCATAAAATAATTGTAGAAAATCATTTGATTAATTAAAAGACACAAAAATGACGTGGAAAAGAGGATGAGGTGGAATCCATTGTAAGGAGTCAGCATCATATGCCACGTCTTTTCCAGCTAATCAAATTATTTAGCCCAATTCCCTAATCATATCCATAATATATTATCATTTTCTTTTTTCTTTTTTTTTAATAATTCTTGTCCCCATAAACTTATTTTAATTTGATTCCATTTGCTTTCACATTACCTTCCAACAATTATTGCATTATAAATTTCCTCAATTTGAATATTATTTCTAGTTGGCTTTGACATAAAATAATAATAATAATAATAATTATTATTATTATTATTATTATTATTATTATTATATATATATTTTGTCTTACTATTGATTAGGGAGAAAATTGGTATAAAGCTGTTTTAAATGGTCGTTGAGCTAAAAGTCATTGTTATTTGATTAAACGAAAAAAAAACGACATGGGTTCGATGGAAAATTAGAGCTTTCGAGTAGCAACGATGAAAAGAAATGGAAAAAAGTCTGACTTCGTTCCGAAGATGAGATCTAATGGCAGCTTGGTCAAATTTGTTCAAATTTTCAATGAGAATATAAAGATAAACTAGACGAGGAAGAGAATTGATTAATCTCATAAATTCGTTGTCGAGTCCAGCGCCACATTATTAAAATTTGTCATCGTACTTACTCTACAGCATTTTCCGTTAGTCAACTAACAGTCAACTTAACACTGACTAAATAATATTTTAATCTTAAATTTAGCATTAAAATTATTTTAGTATTTTCTATTAATTTTTAAAATAATTTTATAAATCAATTAAAAAATAGATAAAATAACTTTTAATCAATTTTAGAAAATAAAATAAATTTGTTTTGAAAAAAAAAATATATATTAAAGCATCCAGCTGACATCTTCAAGTCAGCTTCCCACCCATAACTTGTCTGCTCCCCACTTCATATTTTATATTAAAATAAAATATTAATCAAAATAAATAAATAAATAAAATCTCTCTCTAATATTTAATTTAATATAATTAGCCCTAATTCTTTATTATTAGTGGGACATAATGTTACATAATCCATTCAGTTGATTGATTTAGTTATTTATTTTAAGAATAAAATAGTTGTTTAGTTGACTAAATAATATTAATTTTTGGGAAATTAAAAATATATATATTTATAAATCTAGCCATGATTTTTAAGATTTGCAAGTAAAAAAAAACTATATTTTCGTAAAATATCTTTTTATTTACTTTTAAATATTTAATTAAAATTTATTTTTAAATAGTTAAAATTTATTGGAGAATAAATAATAAAAAAATTATTATGAAATTAAATAAAAATAAAATAAATATATTTTAAAAATTATTATCAATACATCAATTTTATAGTTAAAATTATAAAATGAATTTTGAAAAACACCGATGTTAGATGACTAAGTTTTTAGGTCCTTCGATTTACGTTACCTTTGACTGTACGTGTGTGTTTAATTTTAACAGTGGAGTTATTTACGGAATATTTTTTATTTTTAGGAGAGTTCCTGTCCACGTGCTATTTATTTACTTCTATAATTATAACACTTTTTCAATAATGACGAACTAGGCTCATTTTTTGAGATATGTCGGTACTAATTATTGTGCATTTATTTTGTTTTGAAGTTGGTAGACCCGAAAAGTTAAAGTAATAGAATACGATATATTTAATCATTCATTTGTATTCTTAACGATTTCAAAACTTTATGTTCTTGTATTAAGTGAAAGTTGACTTTTTTGGAAGGTTAGACGCTGAATTTACATACCAAACGAATACCGCCAAGTAATCGGACCTTACCGATGCTCGCTCAGTGTCGATGTCGTCATGAACTTAGCATCCCGTCTTCCAACGAACATAAAAAAGAATTGGCTCAAAGGACTCAACTTGACACAAGAAGTTTAGAAAAGGAAAAGCATAATGCTTAATTCAGTATCCCTCCAAGTTGAGGCAAGAGAATATAATTACTAGTGAAAGAGCTTGTTGGTTTGTTAATTGTTTTCTTGTTTGGAAATCTTTGTCTAATAGCAATTATTGATAGAACTCATCAACTTTTGATTTGTGTTGTTTTTGTTCTTCTTTTTAGTCTTTTGGGCTAACCCATTTCTATGTTTTAGGTAGCTATCAGCTACTCAATTTTGATCGATAGATACTAAGAGACTAAATTATAAAAGATATCTATAAACTTCGACTTTGTTTTAAAAATATAATATTGATTTCTTTGAACTTTCATAAAAATTTCAAAAGTATCGTTGAAAGTAAAAACTCATTAGAATTTTAGGTGAACATTGGGATTTTTGAAACGAGCATAGTAGTGACCTAGAATGGTATGTCATCGCCACACTTTTGGGAGTGAGTCCCACATTGGCTAATTTAAATAGTGATCATGGGTTTAGAAGTAAAAGAATACATCTCTATTGGAATGAGGCCTTTCGTGAAGTCCAAAACAAAGCATGAGAGCTTATACTCAAAGTGGACAATATCATACCATTGTGAAGAGTCGTGATTCCTAATAACTTAGCCATGACAATAGAATCCTCAAATACCAAACAAAAAATTGCGAGTCTCAAGGTGTAGTTAAAAGTGACTAAAGTGTAGAACAAAAGGTGTACTTTGTTCGAGGACAACAAAGAAAGGAGTCGAGCCTCAATTAAGGGGAGGTTGTTCGAGAGCTCCATACTAGTGTACTTTGTTCGAGGGAAAGATTGTTGGAGAGTCGTGATTCCTAATACACAATTTCAAGTATTAAGTTTTCATCGAACCCTAAAAGGATCATAATTTTAACTCCATGATAGTTCTGACATCTTATCATTGCTTCAAACATCGTCCACTAATTGTAGCTTTGATACGAACTCACTTGGATTCACAATAACTTCAAAGAGTCATCAAGTTCCAAGTTGTAGCAAAAGTAGTGAAAGAGAGAACATATCATAAAAAACAAAAGATAAAAGAGGAATATTTGAACCTGAAAAAGTGTATGCTCAAGAGCTACCACACGATCCAGCAATGAACCTTTAAAGTGAGTATCTTTTAGTGCAACATCCAATGATATGCACCTTCTTTCCTTCTTGCACCAAATTCTTCATCTATGGGAGAATTAACCACAACCCCACAAGAACAAAACAACATAATATTTGCCAATTATCCTCTAAATCCAAATGATTAAAGAAAGAACGGTTGATACCACTTGTTGTGCGCCGTAACGCCACAACCTTCAATGCTTTGATACCAATTGTTGTGCCCTAATGCCACAACTAAAATATTCTGATACCCAATTGTTGTAGTACAATGTCACAACCAAAAATGCTATGATGCCCAATTGTTGCGAAAGCTGGAGCAAGATCGGTCAAACTCACACACCCACAAATATAAATTAAACAAACAGACACAAAGATGTATGTGGTTAGAGATAAGAAATTCTCCCTACATCCACAAGTAGTAGCCAATCACTATAACCAAAATGTTTATAAGTGTATCTCTCACATTCTTACACTACAAAGTCTCAAAGTCTCTCTTATAAAGTTCTCTCTCACATTCTTACACTACAAAATCTCTCTTACAAAGTTCTCTCCTAATTGTGTTTAGGTAAATACAAAATGACAATAACTTCACTCAAAATAATGCTAGACAAGCCTTTATACAGGCATAGCAATATTAATTCTCATCCATGAACCAAATAAATGAGAATATTAATCAAAATGGTTAGGAGCTAAATAGGAGTTAATAACCAAAATAAATAAGAATATTAATGAACATATAAACTAAATGAGATTTAATAACCAAAATAAATGAAACCTAATGTAACTTGTGTTGGTGACAACAGAAAACTAAAGTGAGATTGAGAGGAGGAGTGATTTGAATGATGGGGAGGGAGGTCCTTTTATAGGGGGATTCCCGGAGTTGGTTGAGATTTGTGTGGATGAAATTGAATTCACCTCCTCCTTCTCTTCGGCAGTAACTCATTCAAACTCTATTATTAGCTTCAACACCCTCCCTTAAACTGAATTCTGCGGAAATCAGTTTAGGACTTCACTTCGTCATCTTGATATACATCTTGGATTCTGCACATCCCCATCTTTCTTCTAAGCTTCTCGAACAATGGTTGTTTCAAGGGCTTTGTGAATAGGTCTGCGATTTGTTCATCACTTCGGCAAAAGTTGAGTTCAATAATGCCTTCTTTACACAAATCACGCAAGAAATGAAATCGAACATCGATGTGCTTGCTCCTTCCATGCAACACAGGATTTTTAGACAACTTAATAGTTGACATATTATCACAATATATAACCGTCGTACCTGGTTGCTTCTGATTAAGAATTTCAAGCATTTTTCTTAACCAAATTGCTTGGCACGAGCATGCTGCTGCTGCCACAAATTCTGCTTCTGTAGTTGAGAGTGTTACAATAGGTTGCTTCTTTGAAGACCAGCAAATAGCTCCTGAACTCATCATGAAAATACTTCCTGAAGTACTTTTACGATCGTCTATATCACCTGCATAGTCACTATCTGTATAGCCAACCATCTTCGAATCATCTCCTTTCTTGTAGAATACCCCCAAATCAAAGGTTCCTCTCACATAACGAAGTATCCTTCTTGCTGCATTGAGATGTTTTTCCGTTGGATGCTCCATGTAACGACTTATCATACTAACCGCATACATGATGTCTGGTCTGGTTGAAGTTAGGTACATCAAACTTCCCACAATTTGTTTGAAGTACCTATTATCAACCTCTCGCCCGTCAATATCCTTGTGCAACTTTAAACCCAATTCTGATGGAGTTCCAAATGTGCGCTCATCCAATTTAAACCTTTCAAGTAATTCTTGAGCATACTTCTTCTGACAGATAAAGTTACCTGCGGGAGTTTGAGTAACTTCTACTCCAAGAAAATATCTCATCAAGCCAAGATCCGTCATTTCAAATTCCTTCATCATGCTCTTCTTAAAAAATTCAAACATTTCTTCATTATTGCCAGTAAATATTAAATCATCAACGTATAAGCAAATAATGATAATGTTACCTCCCTTTTCAGTTTTCACATACAACGTATGTTCATACGGGCATTTAGTGAATCCCATCTTTTCAAAATGAGAATCAATGCGACTATACCATGCCCTTGGAGCTTGCTTCAAACCGTACAAAGCTTTCTTCAACTTGTATACTTGTTCCTCTTTGCCTTTTTGAACAAAACCTTCTGGTTGCTCCACATATACTTCTTCTTGAAGCTCTCCATGTAAGAAGGCCGATTTCACATCAAGTTGATATATAGGCCAAGATTTCTGTGCTGCAATAGAAATTATGAGCCTGATAGTGTCTTGACGTGCCACTGGTGCAAATACCTCCTTATAATCAATTCCATACTTTTGCTTGTATCCTTTTGCAACAAGTCGCGCCTTGTACTTATCCACCTCACCGTTTTCATTCAACTTGGTTTTGAAAACCCATTTTACTCCGATTGTTTTCTGCCCTCTAGGAAGATCAGTGAGCTCCCAAGTCTTGTTCTTCTCTATGGATTTGATTTCACTGTCCATAGCTTCCTTCCATTTCTTCTCCTTTACTGCTTCTTCATAGACAATTGGATCACTATCCATAAAGAATGCAAAATAACCACTATCACTTGATTCATAGTCCATCTCATAATCAATCATCCAGTTTGGTCTCTTTCTTGTTCTTGGATGTCTTTGATTATGATCATGATCTTCTTCTACTGGTTCTTCTTGTTGAGCTTGTGATGAGCTCTCTCCATGCTCATAGTGAGGCTGAATAGGGGCTTCAGTTTGTTCTTCTTCAAGATCTACAGGAATCTGCTGATTTACAGTGATCTTTTCTTCCCATGTCCAAGTCTTCTTTTCGTCAAAGACTACATCACGACTTACCACCACCTTCTTTGTCAAAGGATCATAAAGCTTGTACGCCTTAGAGGTCTCGCTTACTCCAAGGAACACACACTTCAAACTCTTGTCTTCAAGTTTCTTCCTTTTCTCATCAGGAACGTGTGCATATGCTATGCACCCAAAGATTCTAAAGTGGTCTACTGCAGGTTTTCTTCCGCTCCATGCTTCTTGTGGAGTCATATCTCTAACAGAAAAGGTAGGACTCCGGTTGAGAATGTGAACGGACCACACGACAGCTTCTGGCCAGAATTCCTTCGGGACTTCTCCTTTATTTAGTAAACTTCGAACCATGTTGAGAATGGTCCTGTTTTTCCTTTCGGCCACACCATTTTGTTGTGGTGTATATGCTGTTGTTAACTGCCTCCGTATGCCCTTCTCTTCACAAAATTGAATAAACTCGTTCGAGCAGAATTCTCCACCTCTGTCAGTTCTTAAAGCCTTGACTCTTCTTCCAGTTTCCGTCTTCATAGTAGCACAAAACTTTTTGAAGCAATCAAAGGCTTCTGATTTGGCGTGCAAGAAATAAGTCCATGTTTTTCGACTAAAATCATCGATGAGGGTCATGAAATATTTCTTGTTACCATTTGATGCTGGAGAGATGGGACCACATATGTCCGAATGAATCAACTCCAAAATTGCTTGAGCTCTTCTTGATTTTCCAGATGGAAAAGAGTTTCTTTCATGTTTTGCTACTACACAGCTCTCGCAAATTTCCGTTGGTGGAGTAATATCTGGCAACCCAGTTACCATCTTCTTTGAGGACAACGTCTTTAATCCTTTGAAGTGTAGATGACCATACCTAAAATGCCAAAGCCATGTGGTATCTTCTTTCTTCACCATCAAACTTTTGGCAACGATATTTAACGTCAACGGATATAGACGGTTGGTGGTCATCTTCATCTTAGCAATCGATCCTCTTTTGGAGTCATAAATTTCACATTCATCATTTTGGAATGTGATCACATACCCCTTTTCTTGTAATTGACCGATACTAAGTAAGTTGGCTTTCAGATCAGGGATGTAGAATACATTAGAAATAGACTCTACAAAGCCATTTCTAGTCTTGATATCTACGGTTCCTTTCCCCATCACTTGGAGAGTTGAATTGTTGCCGAGAGAAACCGTAGTATGAAAATTTTCATCTAGAGTTGAGAAGAATTCCTTACAACCTGTCATATGATTGCTGCATCCAGAGTCTACGACCCATACACCTTGATCTGCAACCTTCATAGCATGGAATGACATTAATAATGTTTCTTCTTCTCTTCTCTCCACAAAATTGGATTGATCTCTTTTCTCCTTTTGAAGCCTGGTATAGCATTCATTTTTGTAATGTCCAAGGCGTCCACATCTGTAGCATTCCACCTTGGACTTGTCAAAGTGTCTCTTGCCTTTGTTTTCATAATCATTTCTGGCTAGGTCTACTGACCTGCCAACATCTCCACTTCTTTCTCGACTGCCTCTCCCACGACCTCTGCCTCTTCTTTGCCCTCTACCTCTAGGGCTTGAAGATTCACCTGGTGTGGATATTTTTAAGGCTGTCATCTCCTCTATTGCACTTGTACGATTGAGCCTCTGCTCATGTACTAACAGGGAGCTTTGGAGTTCATCTATTTGCATCTCTTCGACATTGTTTGCTTCTTCGATAGAACATACAATGTAATCGAACTTTGGAGTTAGTGATCGCAAAATCTTTTCTACGACCGCAACCTCCGTGATTGAACCACCATGCATCCTCATTTTACTTGCAAGACTTATAACCTTGCCAATATAATCATTCACCGTTTCTCCCTTTTGCATTTGGAGAATTTCAAAGTCTCTTCTGACGGCTTGTAGTTGAGCACGTTTTACTCTCGTTGAGCCTTGATACTTCCTCCTCATAGAATCCCAAATTTCCTTGGATGTCTTCTTCTGAAGCATTGTTTCCAAGATAGTCCTATCAATGGACTGAAATAAATAGTTCTTGACCTTCAGGTCCTTCAGCTTCGATGCTGCCAACAGTTGCTGTTGACCAGCTGAGAGTACCTCGCCTTCATTTGGCTCTTCATAACCCGTCTCCACCATATCAAAGAACTCCTTTGATCTGAGAAAATTTTCCATCAACATCGCCCAATGATCATAGTGACCATCGAACCTCGGGATGGCGGGCTGAACGTAGCTCTCAACTTGTTTTTCTGCTGCCATTTTTTTTGCTGCTGCAAGATTGCTCTGATACCAGTTGTTGGTGACAACAGAAAACTGAAGTGAGATTGAGAGGAGAAGTGATTTGAATGATGGGGAGGGAGGTCCTTTTATAGGGGGATTCCCGGAGTTGGTTGAGATTTGTGTGGATGAAATTGAATTCACCTCCTCCTTCTCTTCGGCAGTAACTCATTCAAACTCTATTATTAGCTTCAACAACTTGACTTTTATCGGAGGTAATTTGAGCAACATCTTTCACAACTTCATTCAAATTCATATTGTATAATTGAGAGATCTTTGTTCATAGAATCGTGGAAGTCTAGCACATAATATAACATAATTGCCTTTTATTCATATTTCATATTCTTTTTCCCCCAAATACAAACAATCAAATGCAGAAGTTGATGACTTCAGTTTTACTTCTCGCAACACCCAAGTCGAATAAGAGCACATGAAAAGGAAGAAAATGAACTGTGGTGCCTAGGGAGGAGGCTACATTGAATTACCCTAATATGGCTTTTCTTTTAATTAAGTGAAACCAACATACATATAACAGAACCAGAACAAAAGAATTGATTGACTAACCGAAGCTAGATCTGGTGATTTCGTATACCAAGAAGCATGCTGCATTAGCTGGGGCACTACGAACAATCGCTGGTCCAAAGCCTTTGTATAGCCCTTTAACTCCTTCTGACGCCATGATTTTCCTGAAAGCATCAATAGAACCAGAGAACTTTGGGTTTTTGAAATCATCTACCTGAATCACGCTCTTGATAACATCAGTTGGATAGACGGCTAGCCAGAAGGCTGCTCCAGATACACCCCCAGCTAATATCAGATACTCTCTTCCTAGATTTGAAGTGTCTCGACCTCCTGCAAAGTGCTGTTTTATCATCTCATATACACCAAAAACCACTGCATTTCCAGGCACTTCTCTTGCCATTGTTGGAGCCAAGCCCTTGAAAAGACCCTTCACTCCGTTTGATTGGATGACGTGCTTGGCTACGTCCATTGGACCACCGTACTTCACTGCCACACCAACTGAACTGGATGCTGCCAATGCACTCTGAGCTTGTAGTCTGTTCATTGACAACAAAAGATGAAGGTTAGCCTCGAGAACTCTCTTAGTGTCATGAACTTAAATACTTTGCGGAAGCGTAACTAACTTATGATACAATGCTTGTCTCCTACTTTCTTTGTGTGATCTAATAAACTTGACTTGATAAAATAAGTTACTAATTTATGGGGTAGTTTAAGGAGAATTGTTCAGTAGACTTTGTGGAATAAGTTACTAACCTATGGAGCAACTACAAGACAACTGGTAGTAGTTGTCAAATTGTGGACCAAATTTAGTGCTTTACTTAAGAAGATTGTTACTAGTTCTTAACTTGAGGAGAAAGTTTAGGAAGATACTTGGTGCATTTTCTTGTGGACCAAATTTAGTGCTTTACTTAAGAAGATTGTTACTAGTTCTTAACTTGAGGAGAAAGTTTAGGAAGATACTTGGTGCATTTTCTACCATAAATACTCATGAAATGTATTTTTTTTTACAACAACAAAAGAGAATTGAAAAGCTAAGTGCTTAAGGTTTCTTTGTTCCAAAAGCTCTCTCGCTTTGCTTCTTTTACTTGTTTCGACATATTTCGATTGTGGGTCAAATCCAACAACTTGCTTCATTTTAATATGAAATGTAAAAAGGTTGGCAAAGTAAAATCATTAAGAGCCTATACATATATAACGGTAATTTAGTTTGCTCTTCCTCTACGCATGCACTGGATGAGAAACCAATAAAGTTAATAATGGTCAATGGTCAAGAAGATGTTGAGGATTGTTGGGAGAGTAGTCCCACATCGGCTAATTAAGAGGTTGATCATAGGTTTACAAGTAAGGAATACATTTTCATTGATATGACGCCTTTTGAAGAAACCAAAAGTAAAGCCACGAGAGATTACTCAAAGTGGACAATATCATACCATTTTTGGAGCTTACTCAATGCTGTTGTTCATATGTTGGATAATATATGTCTCTCTTTTATACAAGGATCAAGTTCCTTTCAAGGTAAGTTATCTGAGGAACTATTGGTGATAATATAATATTTGGGGATGGGATCACAAACTTTAGGATATTCAAGAAAAGGTTGTACATACCTGCATTTGATCAGTTCAGTTGGACAAGCTAGAAGAGACACAGCAGCACCAGCCCCAGCCCCACAAACCACTTGTTGTTTAACTTCAAGGGAGGCACCGGGATAAGGCCGAAAGAAGGACTCTAGTTGTCCCCTTACAGAGAAGAGAACAGCATTTAGTGCAGCAACTGTAGCAAGTGGAGCTCCCATACCTTTGTACAAACCTCTTGAGCCTTCTGAAGCTAGAGTTTGTCTGACAGCATCCATTGCTCCAGAATACTTCGGAAGTTGGCCAGAAAGGGGGGCAGGTTGGCTTTGGAGCTTGACCTTAATTGTATCAAATGGGTGCCCACATATCAATTGAGCTGCTCCCCCAGCAGTCCCAGCAGCAAGATCTTTCGCCACATCTCCCATATGGATGATAAAAACTTTGCACTCTTTTAAGTTCTTTAGCAATCTGTAAATTTTTTCTAACAATTATACATCTTCCAGTATTTCACAAAAGAATACATATATATATATATACAAAATAAATAATAGAACTGTATTGAGCTCCACACGAGAAGGAACCGGATGATATTGTGAAGGAGCTCTAAATATTTTCTTTGTAATATCGAAAGATGAATTGCACCACCACTGGATACATTAAACACACTTGACTAAAACATCAAAATGAAGTATAATTACCACCATAAGCCATTGAAGATTAGGCTTGTATTTGTTATCTTTCAATTTTTTTTTTATAGCAAAGCAATTAGATTTGTTAATTTGAATGCACAGAACTTCATATATTCTGAAATACAAGTAAGCCAAAAAAAGGCAGCCACAGAGATAAAATGCTCAAAATATAAGCTGCTTTGCAGAAAGTGCTCTTACAACAATCAATATTATGTCATCCGAAGTTTTAAGTTCATTACCGAGGTAAATAATGCAGATGATGCAGCCTCAAACTTAATCCAAGTTTTAAGTTCATTACTGAGGTAAATAAAGTTGACTGTTTACAAGCAGAGCACGCGAAAGATAATTAAACCAAGAACGACAAAGGAAGGAATAAGAAGAACACGCTGAGTTTATTAATTGTTAGCTACAAAGTTTTAGGAACCACGAACCTCCACAATGGTATGATATTGTCCACTTTGAGCATAAGCTCTCATGGGTTTGCTTTAGATTTCTCCAAAAGGCCTCATACCAATAGAGATAGTATTCCTTACATATAAACACATGATCTTTCCCTTAATTAACCAATGTGAGACTCCCTCCCAACAATCCTCAACATAAAGCAGCACCTTTGTACGAAACTTCCAAAGTTAACACAACATACAAACTTAGGGCCAAGATAGATACAAGATACATAGCCATTCTTCTCTCCTTCTTCTTAACCGATGTATCATATATATTCCTAGAGAACATTTCAGAAATGATCACTTATTGCCGCTTAACCAACCACAACCAATTTTGAACAAACTTAGAAATTACCACGATCACATAAGCAATATGACAACTGATTTGCATAATAAATTAATCAACACTCTCAAGCTTATCAGAATTTCAGCCTCATCAACCATGCAGAATGAGACGATAAATTCTTGAGCTAAGGCTCGCATTAAAACAGTTACAGAACGTCAATCGAAGAATATTTCGATAAAATACACCGACACAGAAAATCTAAATTCAAAATAAAAGTTCTGAATCTATTTGATCATCAATGTGTTTAGATGGCTGTCAGTTTGTATCTAATTAAATCTCTTGATTTGATTAGATTTGTTTACTGGTTTGTTACCAGATTTCCTACGGTAGATTTTCTAAATATCTCTTTGTATTTTCGGTGGATATATAGAGCATTCTTGCTCTTCATAATTCAATCTTCTCATTAACCATTCAATAACTTAAAGTCTTTCACTAACAATCAATACCTGCTCCAGATTTGCGTGGAAACTGCTGCCGAATCCTTATAACCAGCTTAAACATTAAAATTAGCACAAGAACAGAAAAGATTGGTTACATGCTAGAACTTCACAATACGGTATCCTAAACAACTAGTAAATCAAGAGAAGAAAAATCAGAAGAAGCGGAAACGAGAATCAATGAAAACGGAGAAGTAAAATGGAATTGAAACTGGAATAAACGCACAGAAGCAATGAAATCTCGTATTTGATCGGAAACAGAGGTGCATTCTAAAGATTCAAGGAATGGAGATGAAGGAAGCTTGAAATCTCACCGGAAGCGATTCGGAAGAAATGGAAGTGAAGACAGGGGAATGGGAGTCGCCTTGGACTCTTTTCTCCCGACGGGACGACGGCTGTCTTTTTCTGCTTTACTTCAATGGCGAAAAGGAAGTGGAGATCCTATTGGATTCTACTTTTTATTCGTAAAGTTCGGACTAAAATTTAGACATTCCGTCCCAGAAATTTAGAAAAATATGACGTGGCCACAAATGCTTTTTAAAATTGAGTTGGAATTTTTTTTTTTTTTTTTTTTTTTTTTTTTTTTTTTTTNTTTTCTCTCAGCCACTCATCTTATGGCAAGACATATCGCGGCCGTGCCGTCCCGGTGCTACCATCGACATCGCCTTGGAATAACAAGTCGGAGGCAGATCGGAGAAGTTACGTAACTATAGTTAGTTGGGTTGGAAAAATATTTTGGATTAGCTTGAAATTTTAGGTTGGTTGAGTTGGTGAGACGTGAACAACCGAATAGAGTTCCAACTGAGAAGTTACATGGCTATAGTTTAGGAGTATACACGGGTTGGGTTGGAAAAATCTTTTGGATCAACTTAAATTTTGAGTTCAGTTGAATTGGTGACCCCAGAATTCAGTTGAATTGGTGACCCGAGCAACTAATGAAGTTGACAACTAAATCCAACTCAACCATCTATTTTTAGGTTAGGGTACGTTGGATTGTTAGATTGTTATAATTTTTTTAAAAAAATTAACTTTATAAAAACTAAAATCTAAATATTTATAATGATTATAATTATTTTAATAGTAGAGTAGGATTCTATTGTAATCTTATTTCTGAGTTGATCGGATAGATTCGATAAAAAATATCAACAGAAAATATCGACTCTGAGAGTCAGACTCGAATTTTTTATTTTTCAGAAGTTCAACTCAATCTAAAAAGAAAATCTAACCCAACCCAATTTTTACGGTCTGAATTGGGTAGTTGAGTTAATCGAGTTCTCGAATCATCTAAACACAAGATCAAACTTAACTAGAGGTTGTGCAGATCTATGTCTACATTGGATCTGGATCGTGGCTCGTATGAAGGATCCAAATAAAACATACTTAGTTTTAGCCATAAAAAAAAACATGCATGTGTAGATATCAAGATGACTCTTATTTAGATGAAGTCTCGGTTTATTCATATACCTCTCATTTTTGTTCAATTGTCACATCGTGTAACAGCCCAAGCCCACTGCTAGTAGATATTGTCCGATTTGACTCGTTACGTATCATTGTCAACCTCACGATTTTTTAAAACCCGTCTAAAAGAGAGAGGTACACATTTGTAAAGAATGCTCTGTTTCCCTCTCCAATGAATGTGAGATCTAGCACAACGACACATGTGACCTTCCAGCACTGATATGATATGAAATCACTACAAAACCGAAACACTCAAGCATTCTTTCACCTCCACGAGACAACCGTCGTTCTCTCCTATTAGTAAATATTTGTGATTCTTAGTGTTTCTAACAAAGCCAGCCCTAGCTCTAGCCCCACAAACCATTTGTTGGTTTACTTAAAGTGAGGCAATGGATAAAGCCTAAAAAATAAAGATTCCATTTGTCTCCCATATAAATCATAAACACTTTAAATTATTTTAATTATTTTAATTATTTTAAAATAATAATAAAAGAATAATATATATATTTGACACGAGCGAATGTTTAAAATTTTAAATATGTGAACGATTATTAGACATAAAATAAAAAATTTAGAGAATTATTCTACATTTTTGTCCCCTAAAGTTGTCGTATTGATCCAACGTTAAGGAGTCTAGATCTACAACATCGAATGCATTTGAACATGAACCAACAAGTAATCAGGTTCTTTCGGTGAAAATTGGTCAATCCGGTGCAGATTGATTTAAAGTGCTGGAAACGTGGTTAATTGGGCTCCACCTTTTAAGACATTTCAGTTTATTTTCTAGTCAGCGGAATGAGTAATTGAGGTCATCGTACGGGTAAGCCTATGTTGATCATTGTACGGGTGAACCTAAATTTTATTTCCTGGTCCTAATAGTGATATCAAGATTTTGTTTTTGATGTGATGGTTCATAAAAAATGGTCCAACTCGACCTAACCCAACCACATACCGTAACGGTTACAAAATATGTATGTATGTATGTATCTTAAACAAAAATGTATTTTTTAAAATTAACAATAAATTCGAGTCCTTTTTTTTCAACTCAAACTAATTTTAGGAGAACCCATGAATCAATCTAACCCAAACTCTTGGATTGGTTAAGTTGATCCGGGTTTTTGGGTAATCAAGTTTTTTTTTAACAATCCTACTCTAAATTTTTAATGTTTTAAAATTTCGAACAACAATTATTCGAGAGATGATAAATGGGTATAAACCGAGAGAAATTTTCCTAAGATTGATAACGTTAGAGTGATGAGGCGAAACTTACTACAAACAATCACGAAAGCTTTGTTGGGTGCATATACATTGTAGGTTAGATGAAAACTTACTACAAACAATTAACGAGCGTAGATGATCAGATTGATAACGACGACGATAACACGTGAACAAACTTGAAGATCAACTCAAGAACGATACGACGAGTAACTGAAAACATAATCCAAACTCTAATAAATAAAATCTCGTATTTGAACGGAAACAAAACTACATTCCAAATAATTCAAGGGAAAGAGTTGAAGGAATAACCTTGAAATCTCAAAGGAAGCGATTTGCAACGGTCAGCAACGAGACTCGAAATTGGATTCATCTTCCCCTCATTGGTTTGTACTATTTTCTTTGTTAGAATAATCTCCCGACAAGCGATGCTACATTGTGACATCTATGTTTTCTTTTTTCTCAGAAGAAGCCACTAGAATGTTCTCGATCAAGTTTATTTACTACTGAAGTATTTTGAACCTAAAACCTGTCTGCATTGACAACAATTATGAAGTAAACATTTGTTGTGACGAGAGATATGATAACGAGGTTTCAAAATAAGATGGAAAATGAGTTTCGTGCTTAATTATTTACATTAAAAGAGAAATTTATGAGGTTTTTAGTCTGAAGTCAATTATAGATGATTTTTACTTTGAAAAAAATCGAGCATAACTATAGTTAATCGTACAATGATTTTTACTATGGTTAAGGTTTGATGGTGGAGGAGCTAAGGTTATTGTTGGAGGGTTACTTAGATACACGTACATGAAGGTTCATTAGTTGATAACAATTTATTACACGCATTCATAATTATATGTAATTGTGTTTCATTAAGTGCACGTAATTATATGAATAATACTGGAGAATGTCTCAAATTACCTATATATACATATGTTGGCACTTAGTGGAAGACGTAGAAAAACAATTTTAGCATCATTTTCTAGTAATACAGAGTTTTGTTCACCCAAAAGTTCTAACATATTTCTCTACTGTCATTAATAATTGGTATTAGACCGATCTTGTCGCAGTAAGAATGGCAACAGAGAGACAAGTTAATAACTTTGTTCAACCTGCTATCCGGAGATTTGATGGTTACTATGATCTTTCGACGATATTGATGAGAAATTTTATTAGATCAAAAGAGTTCTTTTTAGGGTGGAGATGGGTTATGAAGAGCCAAGTGACGAGGTACTCTCGTCTGTTCAATAGCAACGGTTGCCAACATCGAAGCTAAAGGATTTGAAGGTCAAAAACTACTTATTCTAGTCTATTGAACTATCTTAGAAATGATGCTCGAGAAGAAGACGTCTAAGGAAATTTGAGATTCAACAAAGAGAAAGTAACAAGGCTCAACCAGAGTAATGTTAGTTAACTTCAAACAATTAAAAAAGACTTTGAAATTCTCCGAGTGCAAAAATAAAAAATAGTGAATGATTATATTGATAAGGTTATGTGTCTTGCCAATAAAATGAGGAGGCATCGTGTTTCAATCACTGATGATGTTGCAGGTGTAGAAAAGAATTTGTGATCTCGAACTCCAATGTTTGATTATATTGTATGTTCAATTGAAGAAGCAAACAATATCGAGAAGATGCAAATTGATAAACTAAAGCTCCCGACTAGTGCATGAGTAGCAGCTTAATCGCACAATAGAGGAGATGACAACCTTAAAGATATCCACACAAGGTAAAACTTCAAGCTCCAGAGGTAGAGGCGAGGAAGAAGCAGAGGTCGTGAAAGATGCAGTCGAGAAAGAAGTAGAGATGATGGCAAGTCATTAGATCTAGCCAGAGCCAATGATGACAACAAAGACAAGGGACATTTTGACAAGTATAAGGTGGAATGCTACACATCTGAGACATTACAAGAACAAATGTTATAACAAGCTGAACAAGAAGAAAGGAGATCAATCCAACTTTGCGGAGAAAAGAGAAGAAGAAACTTTGTTGATGTCATTCCATGCAATGAAGATTGCAGATCATGGTTTGTGGGTTTTGTAGACTTATGACAGGTTGTAAGGAATTCTTCTCAACACTGGATGATGAAAAGTGTAACGACCCTAGATTTCTACTGACCTAAAGTCATTACTGTCATCATAACCTATGCTCTTATACAGAAGTAAACATTAAAAACTTTATCATAAAATACTGTCGTGGACTTATGTGTTTGAAAACATCTTTAAAACAACGTAAAAAAATACTAAATGAAATAAATAAACAATTAAAGTAAAAACTAACCTAAAGTCTAAGAAATAAAATATCACTGCTTATCGTGGTCTACACTTCCGATACCATTGTCAACCGTATAGGGATGTCTTGCCTTTACCTAAAGTATGAGTAGCACATTGCTTGAGTATTTTAAGAAATACTCAGTAACTGACCCCGCTATTGAGGTCAGAGAATGCAACTCATGATTAGTGACCCTATCGTTAAAACCATCATAAGGGTGCCTCCAGTCCGTACAAATTGGATGTGTAGTACTTCCCTACACACGACCTACACGCGCGAGTGTGGATCCCTAGGCAGTTCGCACCCCCTGGACCCATCATAGTAGAGCTAGTTGTCCGGAAGACAGTAAACCCTCGGTATCGTGCGAGGCATGATCATCGTTATCAGCATAATATTCACGTTCGTACTCATCATCATAAATGGAGAAATAACCCGATGTATATGTGCACACAAAATGCATGAGGTCCCAATAGTTATCATCTTTAAATCATCTTTATGACACAACCCTATACCCGTCCACATATTACTCTAAGTAACATGCATATATAGACTTTCATATGATGATCATCATTAACATTATCTAGGGTTGTGTTGTAGAAAAATCGTCGTCATAATGCATCATGACATTTAATACATGTACATCTTTTTAATATGGAATAACGTCATATTAAGTCATCTCATCATCATACATCTTACATCGTCATGTTATCATGCATCATCATCATCATCTCATATCATCACATCATCATATAACGTCATCATCATCATATAACGCCGTCATATCATCATATAACATCATCACATTTTCATATAATATCATCTTTATAACAATCACGTAATCGTATCTCGAGCCTGCCTTAGTAGTTCATGTATCTATGATTCGGTCTACCTCAACTTTGCTAAATTGTCTTGTCGATACTCTTAACAACGACAAACAAATTCAAGGTTAAGTCTTCTTCATTAAATGTATAAAACGAATAAATAAATATTTTACCGACTAACATTTTAATTTTAAAAAATTCATAGAGTCTAAAAATATTTAAACTAAATCTAAATAAATTATTTATTAAAGAGAATATTTTATCATTAAAAATATAAAATAAAAATCGATTTTGTAAATAAAATAAATAAACCCTAAAAAAAAAAAAGAAGAATTTAAATTCAGTTTCTTTCTTCACTTTTCTAACTTCCTTCACAAACCTCTTCACTGTTCTTCTTCTTCTTCTTCTTCTTCTTCTTCGTTCTCAACTTCACCTTAATCTCACGTTTTTTTCAGAACAAGAAGAACAAGATCAGGAACAATCTTGGCACTGTTTCTTCATACTGTTTTTGATGGATTCACGTGATACTCCACCTCCACCACTTTCTGCACCGTCCAACATGGCGATCGGAGGACCGTCGGCGTATTCAACCGCCATGACCAACGCCAACAACAATGCCTCTTCCAATATGGCTCTCTTTCCGCCTACCTCTCAGATGATGCCGCCTTCTGCGCGATTTCCGTTCAAGTCTGTGATCTCCCCTGCGTCCCTGCATTTGGATTCTATGAACGCTTCTCCTTACGACGGAACGCATTCCGGAAATTTCAATGTCGATTCCGGAAAGAAAAGGAGAGGCCGGCCGAGGAAGTACGATCCTGATGGTAATATCATCGCCTTGGGTTTGGCACCTACCACTGTTGTTACCTCTTCTGTTGTGCACGGGGATTTGAGCGCTACTCCTGATTTGGAGCAACCGGTCAGGAAACCGAGGGGAAGGCCGCGGGGCTCTGGAAAGAAACAGACGAATGCTCTTGGTATTGTCAATTGAATTACGGTTTCGTTGCATTTTTGTTTTGTTCATGTTTCGTTGATGTATCAGGGCATTTTGTTGTGTAGGTTCAAGCGGCACTAGTTTTACTCCTTACGCCGTATTGGCGAAGCCTGGAGAGGTATGCATTTTATCTAATTCTTGGCTTGGTTTTTACACAACAAATGAAATTTGAATGATGGATCTTTCTAAACTGATCTTCAGTCTTGCTCGTTGAAGGTGAAGTGCATTTATTAGAATGATTGTTATGCACGCAAAAGAATGTGTTATAATTGGAAAAGTAAGGCAGCAATCACTTTTTTCTGTTTATAGTTCTAGGAAAACTTCGGATATGGTGTAAAACTACATTCAAACTGTATGGTAAGTGGTTATATTGAATGGGATACTGGATTTCTGGGTGTCTCTTTAGATGATCATTATAATTATACATCCAAATTAAATATGGCAAAAGCTAAAAACCTTTCTCCTTTTTTTTGTTGGAGAAAATGTGAATTCCTGAAATCTGATAGCTTGTTCGATATCTTCAACCAGAAATTATTTTGATTTGTCATTAGAAATCTATTGTAATTGTTTTATCCTTGATGTTGACAAATGGTTGTCTGAACTGTTAGCTTAATTATGATGGCAGTCATTAGCTACATAAAATCTTGTAGTGAACATGCCATTTTATGAGGTAGAAGTTGCCACGAATGCGAATTGTGTACGATGAATAAGCATGAAACTCAAAAAAAAAAAAAAAAAAAAAAAAAAAAAANTTGTTGATTTACTTTTAGTTGTTTTGGAGCTGTCAATTTCCTGTTATAAGCATCTAAATGAATATCTTGTTACTTGCAACATGATTTTAAGATTTACATTGTCCCTCTGAGATTTGCATTAATTTACCTCACTCTGAGTAGTCCTTTTTTTCCTTCATGACAAATCTTTTATCACTGGCGTTGGGACTAATATTTATTAGATTATCCTTGTCATGGTCTTACTGTTTTCTTTTCATCAAAAGTTGAAGCAATGAGCCACTACAAACATCTACTTGCTGCATAGTTGATTTAGTTAAAATAAATATGTAACCCAGACATGGTGTTCCCTAGGATCGTCTTTTACTCTCTTGTAACAGCCCAAGCTCACTGCTAGCATATATTGTCCTCTTTGGGCTTTTCCTTTCGGGCTTCCCCTCAAGGTTTTTCAAACGAGTGCCAGTGAGGAGAAGGGAACGAGTGCCAGCGAAGATGCTGGGCCCCATGGATTGTGAGATCTCACATCGGTTGGGGAGGAGAACGAAGCATTCTTTATAAGGGTGTGGAAACCTTTCCCTAGCAAACGTGTTTTAAAAACCTTTAGAGGAAACCCGAAAGGAAAAGCCCAAAGAGGACAATATTTGCTAGCGGTGGGCTTGGCTTGGGCTGTTACATCTCTTCTCATTGATGCTGACATGACATCTTCCCAAGGTTAAAGCAAAGATTATCTTGCTGAATACAGTTAAGTGCATTTTAGTTGGGATCTGGCTGGAAGATATGGGGGAAAGTTAGACTATTGAAAGGAATTCCTCCACTTCACGGGAGTAAATTGTTTTTGTTCGCTCTTCTTGGGTTTATTTGTATAACCCTGTCTGTAACTGTGATCTTTCCTTGGCTTGCACCAATTGGAGGAGTTTCTTTATAACTCCTGATTTTTATGGGCTTGTTATTTTACGAATGAAATTGTTTCTAGTTGAAAGAAAGTAAGCAAGTATAGCCATGACCTGTCTCATATAGGTCATTAGTTTGTAATTGTATATATCACATGAGTATTTCGCCGCCAAGTTTGAAGGTTCCTTCTCTCTATTTTAGCTGAGAACTATTGATAAAATCACTTTTATAGTTGAGACTCATTGGTCGAAATATGGGTTCCTTGCGATATGGTTGCAGGATGTAGTAGCCAAAATTTTGTCATACTCACAGCAAGGAACACGAACCGCCTTTATTCTCTCTGCAAATGGTACCATCAGTAATGCTACCCTTAGACATTCGGCATTGTCTGGTGGTTCTGTGACATATAAGGTACTTCTATCTTTTGTTGTATTGCCTTACTGGTTGACTTTCTGCATGGATATGATTACAAATGTCTTTCTGTATTAAGCATTTGCCTTCTTGAATTAGTCATTAACTCATGTAAACTTGAAGCCTTCGATTGAACTCCAATATGATAGCGCTGTTTAAACAACTACATGAACCTTGGATAGTGGATAGGCAAATGGAAAAGAATTGTGCAATTTTTAGTGGTACTCAAGTTAGTATATAACATTTGTTTGCAATAGATTTTGTAGAGAATCAGTGACTCATAGGCAGTGTTTATAAGGTCAGGCAGGAGCCACATGTGCGAGCATTTGCTTGGGCTATCATCTTAGTCACCTTTTCTATCACCATTGGCACTGGAGTGATATAAAGGCCCAAATCTTTTTTCTATGTTTAATAAACTTCTTAAAGTTCATTTCTATATCCCACATCAGTTGGGGAGGAGAACGAAACTCTTTATAAGGGTGTGGAAACCTCTCCCTAGCAGACGCATTTTAAAAACCTTGAGGAGAAGCCCGAAAGGGAAATCCCAAAGAGGACAATATCTGCTAGCGGTGGGCTTGGCTGTCACTATCTCTCTTGAAAATAAAAGAATTATCAAAACTTAAAAAAAATGTATGTGTTAGGAGGCCAAATCATCTATCATTATGTTATCATGTATTCTAATCTTTGCTGTAGAACTGATATTTCTATTTAAAAAAATTCACTTACTTGGCTCAAGTGCATTACTCTTGTGCCTCCCCTGGGCTTAGCAATAGATTTGTCATGAATAAGTGACCTGAGCTTTCTGAACCCGACAATGAATATAAGGATCCTTACTGGATTCTTGCAGTGAATTGAGAACGTTTCTGATAATTTTCCAGATTTGAAGTAATTACTTTTCTTTGTTTATATGATTAAGAATTAAGCCAAGGTTGAAGGAAAGAAATACTCCCTATGGTAAATAAACTAAGAAGGAAAGAAAATAAAGGAGAGAGGATATTTACAAGATGGAGAGATAAAGAAAAAAGGGATTGGTCGATGTGAGGACTGGCCGAGTAGCCTATCTAGGAATTGCTTTCAACAATTTCTGATGAAATGGCATGTCCTCGATATTAGGAATCACGGATCTCCACAATGGTATATGACATTGTCCACTTTGAGCATAAGCTCTCATGTCTTTGCTTCGGGCTTCCCCAAAAGGCCTCGTATCAATGGAGATGTATTCCTTACTTATAACCCATAATCATTTCCTAAATTAGCCAATGTAAGACTCCCTCCCAACAATCCTCAACACTCCGTCTACAAAGAAGAGCTAAGAAATGGAAGGAGTAAAGAGGGAACAACTAGTAAAGAAATGGAAGGAGTAAAAAGGGAACAACTAGTAAAGGACCTGAACTCCTATGCAATTAATCTTTCCACTGGAAATTACATCACTGATAACCATAAAATTTGGAAGTATAGACTGTATGAAAATGTAAGACCATGATATTATGTATGGAGTTTAATACAAACAAATGCAAATGGAATAGGTTTTGCTCATTCGGGGACGTGGTTACGCAACCTTATACAGATGATTGAGTTTGTCTAATCTTTTGCAGGGCCAGTTTGAGATCATCTCTCTGTCAGGCCCCATTTTTCCCTTGGAGAACAATGAAACTGGAAGTAGAACAGGTGGTTTGAATGTGCTCCTGGCTGGGTCAGATGGACAGGTTCTTGGTGGTGGTGTTGCAGGAATGCTCATGGCAGGTTCTCAAGTACAGGTAACCCTTAGCCCTCAGATCTTCCACCCGACGCAGTTTATAGGCATCGTGTACGTGTAGGATAAACAAAAACACACTTCACAAATCATTCTTACAAATCTCTGATCGAATTGCATCCTCTCAGGTGATTGTGGGAAATTTTCTGGAGGATGATAAAAATTTCAACACCACAAGTATGCTGAATTCTGGATCGTCTTCAGCGCCATTACAAATGATGAACTTTGGTGGTGGTGGTGGTGGTGATGCAGCATCGTCGTCATCAGCAGTAGCAGCAGCAGCAGCAGCCAGCCCTCGATCGTTAGGGGCATCGAGCGGGGAGTCATCTGCTGAAAACGGAGAGAGCCCTCTTAATAATAGGCATCCTGGAATGTTCAATAATAATAATAATACCAGCCAGCCGATGCACAATAATAATCAGATGTACCACCAATTATGGTCAGGCCAAACGCAGCAGTGAGGCTTTGTGTTTGCAACTAACAGTGAAGTGCTCATCGTTTTTGTGAATCTAACTTCCGCTCTTAATTACCAAAAGCATTTTAGATTAGGCTTTAAATTTATATTGCTATCTTTTCTTCTCACTTTCTGCAGCACCCAACCACATAGGTTCAACCGATCAAAGGCTTGCATTAGCCGAGTTTTGACCATGTTTTTTTGGTCGATAGCTAAAGTTAACTTCGGAGATCGTTTGGTTGGAAGTTTTATTTAGAATTTTTGAAAATAAAGTTGCTTGAGAATATGATGTCTGAAAATAAGATTAGAATGCTTAGTAATCAAATGATTGGGTTTGGTGTTGCATGAAAAAGGTTGATATAAGAATTTTATATAAATAAGGTATTTTTAACAATTTTATTACATTACATTGTTTATTTTAGATACTTATATATATGATCTTAAAAAAATAATTTGAATATATATTTAAATAAATAATGATTTCTTATAATTAAATTATTAGTTACAATAATATATATTTAAATAAATAATGATTTCTTATAATTGAATTATTAGTTATAATAATTTTGTATGCTAAAATCAATTGTTTAGTTGAGTTTATTCAAAATGAAATAAATTAAGAGGTCAAAATTTTATATAAATAAATAATTTTTTTGTCAAATTTATATAAATAAATAATTTTTTTTCAGACAAAAAAAGAATTATCAAGAAAAAAAAAAAAAAACTAAAAGGAAACCCTAAAACCACACCCAAACACAAATAATTGAAAAAAGAAAATAAGTTAAAAAAGAGTTATTAAAAATAATAATAACAAGCCTACACAATTATTAAAAGATCAGGTGGAAAAAAGGAAAAATGAAAAAAAATGAAAATATCGTCGACAGCAGGGTTCGCACCTGCGCGGGCGAAACCCAACAGATTTCAAGTCTGTCTCCTTAACCACTCGGACATATCGACTTTTTGTTAAATTTTTAAATTTTTAAACTATATAAATATATTTAATATTTTTCAAAATGAAAAAAATGAAAATATCGTCGACAGCAGGGTTCGAACCTGCGCGGGCGAAGCCCAATAGATTTCAAGTCTATCTCCTTAACCACTCGGACATATCGACTTTTTGTTAAAATTGCAAACATTTTTGTTTTTATCAATATAATATTCAATTTATTTTTCCAATAATTAATTTAAGGCTTTTTAATTCACTCACTATTATTTTTATTACATTTTACCATTTTAAATTGGAAAGGCACCAATCTCTTTCAACTACTTCCAAAACTTATAAGAACTATTTATTTCTAAATGTTGAAATTTCAAAATAGGGATTTAAAAAATAATAGGATATAATTTGTGTTATTACGAACAAATACGAGAGTGTGTACCCTAGGTTTGATTGAGCTCTGGAGTGCTAAAAACATTGATGATCCGAAAAGTCCGATCAAACCATCCCAACTCATGTAGCTTAAGTTGGATAATGAACTTATTTAAGTTTGCTAAATTGAATTCATATAAATGAAAACTTTATAAGTTAGAGTTAGTTCATGCGTTCTTCTAAAATTAGATTGAGTTGAACTAAATAAACCCGAATTTATTATTATTTAAAAAAATATATATCGAAGTTTGAATGAAAATGTAATAAGACACAATCTTAAAAGCATGAAAATGATATTAATATAAATATCTAACGAGCATGTGTTATTTAATGTAACAAAGAGATGAGACTAGAGAGTTGTGTCAGAAGGGGGCGATAAGATGGAATTTAGAGGGACCTTATGCACATTGTATGTTCATAAGCATAAGGATACTACTCCAAAGATAATAAGTGCGGACGCACACAATATGATGATGATAGCATGGGGAGCATGAAATTATGGGGTTCTGTTGGCCTTCAAAAGTCAATACATATTAGCTTGACCAGAGGGTCCAAGGGGTGTGCGAGCCTCCTGGGAATTCACACTCGCACGTGCGGGTCGTGTGTAAAGAAGTATTACACATCCAATTTGTCCGAGACTGAAGGCCACCACCAGAGAATAGAGATAGGTCCCAAGAGCATGATTGCATGTGTTTGCATTTGCATGGCCCTACAGTGGGACCCCTTACTAAGTATTCTTTGAAATACTCAGGTTCTGTGCCACATCATTTTTCAGGTAAAGGCAAGGCGCACTTGTATGGAGGACGACAACATCGTGAGCAGAAACTGTGGCACGTGCTCATTGTAGACTCATATTTAAATTCCTAGTCCTAGGTTAGAACATGTTGTTTTGCATTTTATCGATTTAAGTTATTTTGTATTTGTTTTTAGTTTCTCTAAATATCAATATTTCGTATTTAAACACCTAAGACCATAAATGTGTTTTCGAGAGGTAGAAGATGTTTTTAAATGCTTTCAGCATTATATTATAGATAATGTCTTCTTTTAAGAGTTAGATTCCGCATTTTAGTAAGTAGAAATTTAGGGTCATTACACAATCCAACTCGTACGACTTGGGTTGAATTAGGAACTTATTTGGGTTTGGTTCAAATAAATAAATAAAAATTATAGATTGAGTTGGTTTATGGGTTCTCCTAAAACTATATTCAGTTGAATTGAACTGCTCGAATTTATTGTTAATTTTTATTTATTTATTTATTTATTTTTATTTTTGCTTATGATACAATTATATATAGAGATGTTCATTTAATCCGTGGGGCTAGAGCGCCGTTGGAAAACCCACCCTGAGCAGGGCAGGGATTCCTCGATGAGACGAGAAATGTTTCTTACCCATTAGATAAATGGGGCCGAAGATAGGATTATATTTTCTGTCCCATCCCTACCCAGTTCCTCGCCTTACTTAATATAAATAATTTTTTAACAGATTTATATATATATATATATGTCAAGGTATATAACTTGAACTAACAAAAATCTCAATTGACGTAAACAACCTGAACTAACACAACCGAGAAAAACTAAGTTGTATTGAGTTCATTATCTAATAAGAATTGTTTGAATTGAAAAAATTGACAACCCGAACAATCGCGTTGGATCTAAAAATGTCTCAAACGAACTCAACCTAACCCACCAACACCCCAAAAATTGATCTCAAAACTTAATCAAACGATTTACGAACAAAATTTTATAGAACGTGCAAACACCCTTGATCAAAACAAGGCACATGCCAATGAAATTAAAGGGTGACAAAACTTAATCAAATTCGTCAAAATCATAATATAAAACGAAAAAACCCTTAGTTTATGTTACAAACTTCTGAAAAAACCGAAAAACATCAATAGAATTGTTAGTAGTTGCTCTCGAGCAAATTTAGTAATTTATTTAAGAGAATTGTCACTGATTTTAACTTAGCGCTTCCTTCACTGTAAATATTCATTAGATGTATACACTATTAACAACAACAAAGAGAATTGAAAAACAGAGTACTTTAACGTTCTTCGGTTCCAAAAAATTCTCTCAAATTGTTCTTTCTAATTCAATTATTCGTTTCGGTGTTCTTCGATCAAGGGACATATAAATACTCGTTACATGTATGTTCTATTAACAGCAACAAAGAGAATTTGAAAAACATACTACTTGACGTTCTTCTGTTCTAAGAAATTCTCCTCTCAAATTGTTCTTTCGGTTTCAATTATTTGTTTCGGTGTTCTTCGATCAACAACGGACATACCAACATCAAATTATATCTAAAGAAAAGAGAGAAATTGGAAAAAGTTGTAATGTTATTACAAATCTAAGCCCTTAAACCAAATTGTTTAAAGGATTCATTGGAGAATTTGTTCATCACCATACACAAATTAAGAAGTAAAAAAGATGAAGATTTTGATAATTAAACAACTACAACAATCCACAAAAGAGACATTATTAATTGAATTCTATGAAACCATTTGAAAGTTCTTACCTTTAATTCGGAGTTTCCCATGAACAAGAACATTAATATTTCAGAATGGTAGCTGAATTTGATTCTGCATATTTACAGGCAAATTGAAGAACTGAAGCCCTGAAGATGGATCTGGAAATGGGTTATTGTTTCCGTGCGATGTCGGTGGTTGCATCTGAATCTGATCTTGTTCTTGTTCTTGTTCTTGTTCTTCGTCTTCCAGTGGCAATCTCTCGTATGCTACATTCGTAAACGAAGCGGTGATGACCGTCACTGGTCCGGCCGCCATCAATTCTCCAACGACGTTACCACCGACCACTTGCCCTTGCCCACCAGCCAAGTATATGGTCAAACTGGTGGCGCCGGGAGGAGCCGGTGGCGGTAAGAAAGATCCAGTGAGCGATAATATCTCAAACCTACCTTGTAGGGTTAACACAGATCCGGCCGCGGTCGGTTGTCGTAAGTTGACATTCGTTACCGTTCCGCTGCCACTCAAGATACAGATCCCACGCTGACGGCGGCGAGCGTAAGAAGCGATACTATCGAAGACGTCGCAGCCACCGCCGATCTCGAGAATATGAGCTCTTAGGGTATTTGCGCTTTCTCGAGTTATGATGACCGGTGGCTTTGGTCTGTTTTTGGAACCGGGTGGACGACCGCGTGGTCGACGAGACGCCACCGTATCGGTGGCGAGATGATGAGATTCGGTGTCATGACACGATTGAGAATCGGGTGGAGGAGGCGGCGGCGGCTGGTGGTGGTGGTGGTGGTTGAAATCAGGCCTTTGAAGTTGGTGAATATAGTGATTGCTTAAATCCAGGCCAGCCATGGATGGAGGGACTCAAAGCTTATTATAAGGATGAAAAAGAAAAGGAATTAAATAGAAAACTATGAATAATATTAAAAAAAAGGTGAAATTTTTATGAATTTAAAGAGCAATTTGAGATGGTACTGTTGGAGTTTTGAATTATAAATACATGAAAAGAAGAAGAAGAAGAAGAAGAAGAAGAAGAAGCCATTAGAGACAACCCAAGCTTTCTCTCTCCATCCCCCTCTCTCTCTCTAAGCTTAAAGTATATGGATTATAAAATAATAATTAGTTGACAAATTGTTGTTATTCTTCCTTTTTTTTCTTTTCCCTTTTGTTTGTGGCACAAGTTTAGATTCCGGGAGGGTAGAAATTTGAATCTTTCATCTGTTCCGTAAGGTTATATCGTTGTTGTAACGGTTCAAGTCCACTGCGAGTAGATATTGTCCTCTTTCGACTTTCCGTTCAGACCACTGTTACCCGATATTGTTCTGTTTGGGCTTTTCCTTGAGATTTTTAAAACGGGTCTAGTAGGGAGAGGTTTTCACACCCTTGTAAAGAATGTTTCGTTCTACTTCTCAATCGATGTGGGATCTCACAGTTGTGATCGTTTCATGTCCTGCTTTGACGTTTACCTGCTTCTTTGCCACATAACTACGTTACTCAATTGTTTTGAACTTCTTTTGAAGATTGTCCTCACAAATCAATACAAATCAATAATCTTTTCACTCACATGTTTTCTACGAAACTCTTAGATGTTGAGCCGTATGTCATGGCCATGAAACATGTTGCCTGTAGCGCGTGTGAATGTCACGGTCATGCTTGTATAGGGTAAGATGTCTGTGACTGTACGCTTGTTCCATCTTTTCACCCACATGCTTCCTAAGAAAACTCCTAAATGTCACGGCCATACTTGTCCAAGGCATGTTTCTTGTAGCTGCGTGTAGAATGTCACAGTCATGCTTGCATGGAGCAAGTTGTCAGTGGTTGCACGTTTATTCCATCTTTTCACTCACATGCTTTCTAAGAAAACTCCTAAATGTTAGGCCAGATGTCACGGTCATGCTTGTCCAAAACATGTTACCTGTAGCGCGTGCGAATATTACAGTCATGCTTGTACAAGGCAAGTTGTCATTGCTAGTGTACATTGAACTACACAAAAGTTGGTGATAAAAGGTGGGAGATTAAATTAAATTTTTAATTAAAACTATAATTAAAAGAATCAACTAATTATCTACCTAGATTACCTTTAAATAGGTCGGGCAATTTCTCCTTTGAAGTTGTCTTAGGTTAAAAAACAATTATTTAAAAGCTTAATATCTAATGTCACTCTATATAATATATATATATATATATATATATAAATAAAGTTAGAAGGATAATATTTTTGCTTTTCTATTAAAAAAAATAATTAAAAAAAATAAAAAGAAAGGGTTTATTCAAATTTTTATTTTACTTAAATTATTTATTTTTAAATATTTAATTAAGATTTATAATTCATATTTTTAAATAGTTAAAAATATTTGGAGAATAATTAATAAAAAATAATTATTAAATTAGATAAATAAAATAAAATAAATATATTGTATACATAATTGTATCGTGAATAAAAATAATTTAAAGTTAAAAGGTATTTTTGAAACAAAATACTAATAATTTAAATTTTCTTTTGAACGGATAAGAATATTATTGAAACTTTTAAAATATTGTATTCTTCTGATAAAATAAGATATTTTTATTAATTTAGACGGAATTTAATAGCGTAAACAAATTAGTTAACCAGGGTTTAGAGCAAATTTGACCATGAGTTAGGGTTTAGTACTAAGCTTAGGGTAAACTTTTTATTTATTTATTTATTTATTTTTCTTTTGCTGTTTTTAAAATTAAATGGAGGGCTGGAGTTGGGCAAGTGGGCTTCCACCTGCGGCGGCTGGGTCCCACTTTTGTCCCCTTTATCCGACCCTTGGACGGCCATTTTTATATTGATCGACTCGGTTAGGTTACGATGGGACTCACAAATTTTATACTTAGTCGAGCTTTTATATAAATAATAATTTAACCTCGACCAAAAATAACGTCCAATCTTATGAAATCGTAGCGTAGGTGAAACTTTGCAGCTCATCCAGAGTTCGACATGTTGGATGATGAAAGTCACACATCGACTAATTTAGAGAATGATCATTGGTTTATAATCAAGAAATATTGTCTCCGAGACATTTTGGAGAAGCCTAAAGTAGAGCCATGAGAGCTTATGCTCAAAGTGGATAATATCATACCATTGTGGAGAGTCGTGTTCATCTAACACGATATGATTCGATTTCGAAAGGAAAGTCCACTGAACTTTTCTTCTTCTAGCGGGCAACAATATAGGAGGAAGACGGTCAAATCTCACGTGTGGCAGCTATTGAAATAAACTCGAATGTATTAGGGTTTTCAATCTCCATGCTCGTAAATTTTAACATGGGGCCATTTTATTTTACTTCGAAATCTACAGCAATTTGGTCGACGTAACGTCTTGGTCTTTACTGTCGATAAATAAATTTGATCTTTGACCTAAACATAGCTCAACTAGTTAAAGACACAAATGTTTTGATCTACTGACCTAAATATATATCATCAATCACATAACGTTAATTAATTGTAATTTAATATATATATATTTTAAATTTTTTTTAATTTTATTCTCAATCTAATCCATTTGTTTATGAATGAGACAAAAGTTTAAAATAAATAATTAATGGGGTTCTAAATATGTGTATAAATTATGTTTAATGGATTATAATTATTATTTTTGTATGGAATAAGCCAATAATAGGGAGATTGATATATCCAACCACCCTAACCTCTATATATATATATATAGGTTAATAATCCGTGTTTGGTTCGTGGGTTGGATTGGGTTGGACCAGATTGAGACATTTTTTTTAGACATGACCTAATTTTCGTGTCAAATCGTGGACCCAACTAAATCTAACTATAAATTTTTTGGGTTGGTTTAGTTTAAGTTGTTCGGGTCATTTATTTAAATATTTATTTTTTTAATATAAGTAAAATTATTTTACAGAAAGATTCTTAATATATTTTATATATTTTTATTTGGCTCAAGTCAACCCAAAGGTTTTGTCCCATGAACCCAAAACAGAACCGATTCAGTTCGGGTTCAGAAAAATGAACCAAACCCTATCCAAAATGCTAATCCAACCCAACCAACCTGGTTGATCCTAGTTGTCGGGTTGAATATACACCCCTAGTAAAATGTTAATCCGTAAAATATCTATTTATTTATTTTCAACTCGTTAATTAAAATTGGCAACTCAATTTCAATATACATTTAAACAAATTATATTTGAATTATTATAAAATTAAATAAAAATAAAATAAACATATGTACAAAAATTTATATTTTTAAATTAACAATAAGTTCGGTTTCCTTTGATTTAACCCAATTTGATTTAACTCTTAAACTAACTCAGTGTTAACCCAGATCGTACGTGTTTAAATTAGGTTGGGTTGGTTGGATTTTTTTAGTTCAACAATTTTTTTTAACACCTCTAGTAAATGTCGTTAAGGACGGAAAAATAATCTCGAGTCCAACTTAACGAGCAACGGATAAATGCATCAGCAATCTCTTTAACTACGTTTAATCTCGAGTCATTCCAAATTACACCTTTTTCATTCGAGAAAAACCCTAATTCATTTTTCAAGTGTCTATTGGAAGATCCAAAGGGCTTTTGATTATTTAAAAAATTAGGGTTTACAAAGAAGAGAGAATATTAGTCCAACTTTAAATGAAAATAAATAAATAAATAAATAAATAAAAAGTTAGGTAATTATTAATTTAAATACATGTTTTTTTCTCACTTTGGCACAAATTCTTATTCAGATAAGATTTTCCTTTATAGAAACGAACATTATATTAAAAAATAAAAAATAAAAGTAATTATTAAATAAGCAATGGCTAGGGTTTTGCAGCTTGTCAAAATCTAATAATGTCTAGCTCAAGATTCAAGCAATAACTTAGTTCAATTATATTATTTTTATAATACTTCCTAAGATTGGTAAAATATATATAAATCTATGTATCCTCGTACTATATATTAATTTATAACCCAATGTTTCTTTTTTAATATATATTTGTGATTTAATTTACATTGATTTTAAAATTGGTTGAGCATGGGATATGTTGTACGAGATTTTTTGGAAAAACCAAAAGTAATGTCATGATTGGTTGTGTTCAAAGTGGATAATATCGTACTATTGTGGAGATTTGTTGTTCGTATCAGAGTCATGTTCTTATCTTAATATAGTTATATCAATAGAATTCTTAATTGTTAAACGAAGAAGTTGTGAGCATTGTGAAGATCTGTTCTAGGGTAGGGTTTTGTTGGACTAGTAATATGCTCTAGAGAGGAAGTTGTGAGACTCGTGAAGATCCGTGCTAGAGTAAAGTTGTACTGGACTAGCAATGTGCTCCAGAGAATAAGTTGTGAGCCTCGTGAAGATTCGTGTTAGGGTAGAGTTTTATTGTACTAGCAATGTGCTCCAAATAAGAAGTTGCGGGTCTCGTGAAGATCCGTGCTAGACTAAAGTTGTATTGGACTAGCAATGTTGTCCAAAGAAGAAATGCGAGCCTCGTGAAGATCCGTGCTAGAGTTTTATTGGAGGTCTCGTCTAGGGTAGGCTCAATGGTGTAAAAGGAGGATTATTAGACTTCCACATTAACTAGTTAAAAGGAAGATCACGAGTATATAAGTAAGAGACACTATCATAATTGGTTTCGTTGTCACTAATAATATATAACATAGTACAACTACGAGATCAGGTCATTCAAAAGAGCAATAAGAACAATACTAAAGTAGGATAAGTCGAGCGTCCCATCATTTCTCATTCATAAACAAATTAAGTGTATTTTCGAGTAAAAGCGTTTTTATTCTTTTTTCTCTGTCTAATAAATTTATTTTTTTAATATTTTAATGACTTCAGTAGTACGTTTCCACAATTATTGTCATTTTTTCACCGTTCCTCTCACCCACTTTAGTTATAGAAACAATTTTTTGTCTTTCATATAGTCTCGAATAATTGAAGTGAGAGACACACCATATAAATTTTATCGAGTAAAACGAATATATATATATATATATATATATATTAAAAAATACAAGTGGTTTGACAAACTCAAAAAAAAAAAAAAAAAAAAAAAAAAAAAAAAAAAAAAAAAAAAAAAAAAAAAAAAAAAAAAAAAAAAANGTGGGTGACATTCACGTGCAAGTCCAGGTCACAGCCCCAGAGTGACACCCTATGGTTGTCGGCCACGATGTGTCTGTCATGTTACGTAGGGAACCGCTCTGTATCTTTTTTTTTTTCTCTCTCTTCACTTCTAATTCTTCTCCTTAAATTTCGGGTGGTCCTCCAAAATCCTTTCATTTCCTACTCCCACGCTCTTTTCGAATCGCGTGATCTTCACTCCCAAAAATCTCATCTTTTATTTTTTTTATTCAATAAAAATTTAATATGTAGTGTCCAACAAATAAAAAATTATTTAAAAATTTGTATAAACAAGACGACATTTCATATTATATTATTATATTCAAACGGCATGACATGTAATATCATTATTTAATTTTATCTATCTTATCTATTTTTTAAAGATTAAATACGTAAGTAGTAGCCGTATGTGCATGTATCTGAATAAATATATATATTTATTTATTTTGATTTAAATAAATATATTATTTTTTTAAAAAGGTTATAAAAACAAAAATTTAAACGGAATTTCCGAGTTGAAAACTTGCCATATCTAAAACTAACACAAACCCTAGAAGGATTTTGGTTTAGTTAAACTAACTCAGATTTAGTTTTTAGTTTTAGGTCTCGATATACTTCACTATCCAATCAGGTGTATACAAATTCTAATTTAACAATTCAGGTTGAACGAAGATAAATCCTTGTACCCAGACGCCCCCTAAAATTCAACCTAAACATTTATTATGACTTTTCGCTTTTGGAGGTTTTTCCGTCTTTCTTTATTCTATCCTGATAGAGTGTGGACAAATTAGTGGTTTGACTCAGTTGATACGACCCAAAAATGGTTGATTTATATTGAGATTGACTTAACTTTTTTAGCTACCGAGCCATTTTCAAACCCTTTCCGAAAGGACAAACAGAGAGAAAGCTTCAACAATGATAGAGATTACTACTTACATCAACACCTCACGAGCTTCCTAAACAAGAAAATAAATCGGCACTTGTATTTTCAAATGTAAACTAAATTCTCCTTCAGTTTTGTAAGAACTCCACCACTCATGTTTCCACATGAACGATTAGGATCAAATTATTTGTAACTATTACAAAGTGAACCGTATCAATAATATTAATAGGATAAGACATCTAACCTTATCCTATACTATGAGCCCTTTAATTATTACTTGAATACGATAGTCTTGTATGTCAACCACATACGGTTCAAGATTATATTAATAATTTTAAATTTTAATATAAGAGATAATATTAAATTGTAAATCAAATAATAATTATTATTAAAAATTAAATAATTAATTACTAGAATTTAGTACATAAATCCCAACAATTGGGACCTGGTGCATAAATGTATGCCACATGTTTCGGAATATTTTTCCTTATGATGAGTACGAACGCGTACGTTATGAAAAGAAAAAGGATTGTCATGTTAAATGTCATGACCGTTACTATCTCTTTTGGGTATCTGACAACAACACCAGAGATGCTAGCTCGACCAGTTCGAAGCTCGAGAGATGTGTGACTTGCCTGATTGATCCATATTCACACATACGGGCCGTATATAGAGTAGTACGTATACGTCATAGCATTATGTATGAAGTTCTTATTTGGTTTCCATTGAACCAAAGACTTCTTTAATTGAATAAATTATTATGTATGATTGACAAACCAAGAAATTTCCTACGTTTTACCATTTAAAAAACATAACTTTCGGAGTCTTTAATGATTTAGTCTTTCCTTTGACTAACTCAAATCTACATAAATCTTTTCGAGTTTTCCCAAGCACCTACCACCATTCATCCAATGCACATGCTTGCCCAAACTTTGTTCAACTTTTAATTACTATTATTAATAAAATTTCCACATCTTTTACCCGATCACATGCGTTGAATGAATATGTCCTCGTGTGAAGAAATTTACTTGTTTATCTTTCCATATGTTTAACTTGATCACCCATTATACTAAAATATGTCATACCGAGACTGTTTGTGACGAAAATTTAAGTTTCTGTGTGGAGGAATTTACATGTTTATTCTTCCATATGTTTTACCCGATTGCTTGTTTGAGTAGAACGTGTCCTGCCTTGAATAAAGATGAATAGAGACTCTTTGGGATGAAAATTTAAGTTCTCGTGTGAAGAAATTTACTCGTTTATCCTTCCATATGTTTCACTCGATCTCTTATTGGAGTAAAATATACCTTGAACGAAGATGGAAAGAGTATATTTGGGACGAAAAGTTAAGTTCTCGTGTGAAGGAATTTACTCCTTTATCCTTACACATATTTCATCTGACCGCCTATTGAAGTAAAATATGTCCTTCCTTGAACGAAGACGCATAGAGACTGTTTGGGACGAAAACTTAAATCCTCGTGTGAAGGAATTTACTTGTTTATCCTTCCAGATGTTTTACCTGATTGTCGAGTAAAACATGTCGTGCCTTGAACAAAGATGAACAGAGGCTATTTAGGATGAAAATTTAAGTTCCCGTGTGGAGGAATTTACACGTTTATCCTTCCATATGTTTTACCCGACTACCTATTGGAATAAAATATTTAGATATTATTGAATATTTAATTATAAAGGTTAGCAATAATCAATATTAAAAGACAACTTTATGGATGGTGTTTTGTTTCTGTGTTTAATCATGATAATGATGGAGAAAGTAAGCAAATGTTTAAGCATTGGTTTAATCATGTACTTAGCAAAGCTTAATTATATTTGTTTTAGTAATTATTGTGTCTCAATATGTACTAAATTTGTTTTAGTTTATATGTTTAAAAATTGGATCTTTGTTTTCCTCTTTATATTTTAGTAAATGTCTATTTTGCCCTTTCGTCTTCGGTCTTTAGGTTGGGTTTCTATAATCTAGGGTCGTTGTAAATATATTAAATATATCAACGAAATACGAGAACAAATTCATTCAATTATTGCTAGAAAAAGAGTTTTAAAAACTCTCTAGGAAAATCATTTTGAGATCTTCGAACATGTTCAAATGATCTGATAACTTGAAAAATCTGATCAACTCAACCCAACTCGTACTATTTGAATTGGATTGAATTCAAATAAATGAAGATTTTATGAATTTTGTTCATGAGTGTTCGTAAAATTAGATCGTGTGAATCAACTCGAATTTATTATTAATTTTATTATTAATCTACAATGGTACGAGGCATTTTGGAAAGCCCAAAGCAAAACCATGACCTTATGCTCAAAGTGGACAATATCATATCATTGTAGAGATCCGTGATTCCTAAACTTAGCCATGACAATAGAAATTCTCAAATATTGAACAAAGAAATGTGAGCCTCGAAGATGTAGTCAAAAGTGACTTAAGTGTCGTAACATGGTATCAGAGTCATGCTCTAAACTTAGTCATGACAATAGAGTTCTCAAATATCGAACAAAGGTGTACTTTGTTCGAGAGTCATGCCCTAAACTTAGCCATGACAATAGAATCCTCAAATATCGAACAAGGGTGTACTTTGTTCGAGAGCCATACCCTAAACTTAGCGATAACAATAAAATTCACAAATATCGAACAAAGGGTGTACTTTGTTCGAGAGCCATGCTCTAAACTTAGCCATGACAATAGAATCCTCAAATATCGAACAAGGGTGTACTTTGTTCAAGAGCCATGCTCTAAACTTAGCCATGACAATAGAATTCTCAAATATCGAACAAAGATTGTGAGTCTCGAAGGTGTAGTCAAAAGTGACTAAAGTGTCGAACAAAGGGTGTACTTTATTCAAGGGTTCCAGAGAAAGTCGAGCCAAAAAAATTTATGATTGGGTTAGGTTGAATTTATTATTTAATAAGAATTGTTTAGGTTGAAAAAATCCATTGTCTCAACAATTGAATTGAGTTTAAAAAATGTCTCAATTTAACCTAACCCAACTCACAAACACTCCAACGTATTCTAAATTCAATGAATAGATCTCGAGTCAACAGTACGACAGACAGTGCTGCCTACACGCGAATTAGCTTCCGAGGTCAAGCAGTCTCAATTTCACTACAGGATTGATCTGCGAATGAATGCTGGGCTGAACCACCTCAAATGACGTGAGCCACATGCGAGGAGACTCGCACGTACGGTTTTTAGGGGGATCCGGGTTCATTTCATGATCGTCCCATTTACGGGGTTGATTTTACGTTGGTAAAAAATTGTTTTATTAAAAAATTGAAGAATTTTGTCCCCTTATTCTTGGATTTCCACGTTAATACACATGAAAGTTGCCTCTTTTATTTAAAATTATCAATTCAATGTAAGCATATAATATTAGAAACTATATGATATTAATTTTTGTTGATAAATTTT
Source organism: Cucurbita pepo subsp. pepo (assembly GCF_002806865.2). Lineage (NCBI taxonomy): Eukaryota > Viridiplantae > Streptophyta > Magnoliopsida > Cucurbitales > Cucurbitaceae > Cucurbita > Cucurbita pepo. The sequence goes on from NC_036652.1 coordinate 1,914,221, forward strand.
TGTTCTTATCAACTTTGAATATGAGAATTCATAAATGGACAAAAAAATATAATAAATATAAACCAATGTTGTTTAAAGCCAACTAAGTGATGAAATAAAAGCAATTCAACTTATAACATCATCATTATTCTTTTTAATATATGCTTTTATGAACCATATTCATATAATCTAATCTACTCATAATTTAAATAATGATAGGATAGTCATATCATGCTCATAATTTATTATTTAGGTCAAGGTCTAGATAATCTAGGGATATACAAAGTCGATTATTCATATTAATTTATAGTTTTGGTCTATGAATTAAAAAATGTTCTTCCATAGCATACAATCATATATTAAGATCTATCAGGTTTGGATCCCGACACATTCTTGTTTCAAATTTGGTATTGAAATATTGAACGAAAATCTAAAACAACTTGTAGTACCGAATGGAAACAGGGAAGTTATGGAGATTGGACTCTCAGTAGAGAAATTTTTCCGTTTTCTATATATATATATTTTTTTATAATTAGTACCGATGATATATATTAAAAAAAAATGAAGGGTATTAATGAAACTTGTTTATTTATTTTTTAAATAAAATATTAATTGTTTCGGTCCAAAATTAAGGGTAAGAGTATTTTTTTTTTATTTTTTTTAAAAGTCTAAGGGTAGTGTCGTAATTATTGAAAATGTAGAGTATTTTTTAGACAAATTACACGTTTTTAATTGGGCCGGTTAGTGGGCTTTGATTTGGCCCATAACGTGCAAAGTCATTGTATTTGGGCCGGAGCCCATTTCGTAACCAGTTCTGAATGCAATGCAATAAAGAAATAAATTGTGCAGTCTAATATAGTAATATAATATCTACATTATTTGGGACATAGCATATTAGTATGTATATATATATATATATATATATATATATATATATATATATATATTTACTCTCGATTGTTGTATGGTGTGTTCGTTAAGTTTTGAGATTTGAGTCTTTATTTGACGTAGATAAGATCGAGATAAGTCGAACTTGTCGACCAAGTTAATAGTCATCGTGCATCAGCTCCCTCGATCATATCATCTCTCTCTCTCTCTCTCTCAGTCTCCCTCAGATCATGCCCGCTCTCTCTGATTAGCATCGACCCGTTTCAACGTTCACCATCATGATTGAAGAAATATACGTTTAAGTACAAAATAAGCTCTTTTCATTGTGCCACGAGAATTTTATGGGGATGATAAGATTATACCATATATGTTTTCGGTTTAGTTGGTGGTCATTATGATATTAATGAATTAATGAACACGAGAGTTACAACCTTTCGACTATAATAAATATTTTAAAAAAATAAAATAATTATTACAAATTAATAATAATAATAAAAATAAAAAAGCATGAAAGAATTTTTTCACCTAACATTTGGAGTGAGATGGACTTTGTCCATTTCATTTTGCACTAGAAATTTTAAGTTGTCATTCTCAATGTACTCCAACCACATAAAAAAAATAAATAATAAAAAGGCTCGGTCCCTTCATGTCGATATTATCAACTCTTTATCTAGATATCAAAAAATAAGAAAACGAGTCATTATCACTTTCTATCAATCCATGTCGATACCCAAATCAACGTACACAGATATCAGAAAACACAAAAACAAATCACGATCATTTTCCATCGTTAACTCAAACTCATTGAACTAAACAAAAATAAATCAAAATTAAAGATTATAATTAAATCTAAAGACCAAAATCTATAATTTATTCATTTTTTAGATCTACTAAGAAAGATCACGAGTTTATAAGTAAGGAATACTATCTTCATTGGTACGAGGAAACCAAAAGTACAGCCACGAGAGCTTATACTCAAAGTAAATAATATTATACCATTGTGTGAGGGTCGTGGGTCGTGGTTCCTAAAGTACAAACAATAATGAACTTGGTCTCATCGTATTTGTCTACATTAAACTCCACGGATCCTCGACGTATTAATAAAAAATTAATAATGGATTAACCTAATTAAAACCCATACTTCAAATCCAACTGCCTAACTAAGTTAATTAGCTTAACAAGATCTTAGTCTTATTATGTTAAGACAAGACATTAAGGTTGTTCTTGGTGTTTGGTTTTTTTCTTGTTTTTTTCGCTTCAAGATGAAATTTACAATGTTCTTTTAATTGGTTTTTATTATAAAAGAGAGCTAAGTGTCAAAATATGGTGATATCACCTATTTTAGGGTTTCATTTTGTCTCCTTCCTCTTACTTGAGAAGACCCATTCCCCTTTATACTTCAACTCAATCATACCTCTTTATCTATTCAAATATCAATTCATCTTTTTCCATGGCTACTAAGCTTGAGCTTGGATTTCAACACTCTTCTTCTTTGCCTGAAACGGTTCGAGACGGGTGGAATCTGAAAGGTTTAAACCCTATGCATACTCCTGACGTCGTTACCGATGCCGATGACGATGACTCGTGGGAAGTCAGAGCTTTCGCCGAGGACACTCGTAATGTTATGGGAACTACTTGGCCTCCTAGGTCATATACTTGCACTTATTGTAGAAGAGAGTTCAAATCAGCTCAAGCCCTAGGAGGTCATATGAATGTTCACCGTCGCGACCGTGCTCGCCTCCACCAAGCTCCTCCGTCGAATCCAACGAAACCCTCTTCGTCGTCTTCCTCGATTTCCAATTCTTTCATCATCCCACCTCCTGATTTTAATGGTGGAGGCTTGTGCCTTCTCTACCAATTCCCAAACCCTAATGGTATTAATGGTGGGATCAATATCCCTTCTCTTTTCTCCATGTCCAATCATTCCTTCAATACCTTTCTTCCCTCCATGGCGATGTCTCGGGGTCTTCCGGTGAACGACCACCATCTCGGAGGGCTCGGAGAGAGTAATTTCTCTCGATCTGAACAACAGTTCTCGACGTCCATGGAAAATGGGAACCAAGAACTTGATCTAGAGCTCAGGCTTGGACACGGTCCAGATTCGACTCGTACTCTCATCGAAAATGGACAGAAGATCTCTAAGAGATCATCAGATTGATCAATTTGTAAGATATATGTACATTTCTTGAAGCTCTTTATTTATTTATTTTTCAATTTCATATCTTTTTGTTCTGTTTTGGGATTGAAATAAAATGGAAGATGGATTGAATTAAGAATAAAATTAGTAAAAATAATCATAAAATAAATAATAAANCGAAGAATCTTATTGTGAAGAAAAAAAAATTAGGGTTTTGAGCTGTGGGACTGAACAAGAAAGTGAGCAGTGGAATGTCTTTTTCTAGGTTACAGATTTCAAGATAAAAGTAAGCATCTGAGCCTACAATTCCGTGGGGATTATTACTTTCACGATTTACTTCGAGTAAGAAAAAAATTACTCGAACAACACGAACCACTCGAACAGCTCGTATGAAGCATATATGTTTGTATTTAGGATCTCTGTTTGAAAGTGCTTTCGACTTAGCTACAAAATCAACATTCAAACATTGAGTATAATGTCTGTTTGCTCGTTTCTGATCAGGATGAATAGTTAGATCAACTGGGTTTTCGTTGGATCTGAAAATGTTCTTATGATTTGTGTCTATTCGATCTTTGAACCTTTATAAGTGTCTAATAGAACTATGAACTTTAACGAGTGTTTAATAGGTCTTCAACTTTTTCAAATTTGTCCTATGAATCCTCGAACTTTCATTTTTGAGTCTAATAGGTTTTTGACATCCGATTTTTTAAAAGTTCACTGATCTACTCGACATAAAATTAAAAGTTTAGAGTTAATGTCTCTTTGCTCACTTCCTAGTCATGAATAGTATGAATAGTTAGATCAACTGGGTTTTTGTCGGGTCTGAAAATTTTCCTATGATTGGTCGGGAAATTAACTCCTAGAAAGAAAAAAAGTTAAAATTACAAGTTTGTGTTCAAATTTATGTCTATTCGGTTTTTTAACCTTTAAAATTGTCTAATAAATCCCTAAACTTTAACCGAATTCAATTTTATCATACATATATCCTTAATTTTTAATTTTGGATCTAACCTGTTCTTGACATGCGATATTTTTTAAAAAAATAACAGATATGCTGACATAAAATTGGAAATGTAACGTTTCATTAGACGTTCAATACGTCAATGATTTACGGGGCCAATTTTGTAAGTTCAAAGGCTTTTTAGATATTTTTAAAGTTCGGATCCCTATAATAAACTTTGGAAATGATTAGATTTAAACTTTTAATATAACTTAGAAACAAATCAATGTAGAGAACCCCATATCATAGCCATTCTCCCCTTCTTCCTCTCTTTCCCAAGTCTAAGCATATAGATTTGGTACATAAAGTTCTTTTTTCCCTACACTTTATTTATTATTTCTATCTCGAACCTTGAGAAAAGCTATTGGGAGAGACGTTTGCAATGTGGGACATTTTAGCACTATAAGAAGTATGAGAATTCGGCACCTGATGGCTCCGACATTCTCCTGTATCTCTAGCGACATGGTCACGTTACTTATTTCTAGTCCTTCCAACATGTTTTGTTCTCACTTATATTCATCTTAAAAAAATTTCTAGAAGTCATCCAACATAGAATTATTCCAAACAAAGTACGCTTAACTATGTAACTTATTGGTATAGGTAGTGACTTTCAATTTTTTTTTTATAGCATTTCTTAGTGATCCTATCTTTAGAATCGCTCTCATTCAGATGTGATCTCGGTTCATTCATGTACCTCTCATTCACTCGGGTATCACAAAAGGTTTAGAAATATCATTTTGAATGCAATAATCTCTCATACCCTCATCAGACAAAACCAAGACAATGACAAAGTACTCAACGACAGAACAAAGGCATCTCTTTGTCCCAAAAAATGAAGAAAGTTACAGTCGATTATTGCAAGCAAAAAATAAAAAAAAAAAGGTTTAAATGCACTTTTGTAGTTTCTTCTTAGGTTTATTTTGGTCCTCGTATTTTTTAAACATCACGTGTTCCTTGTCTCGGGAGCCTCAAACCACATACGAGAGAACTTCATCTCTCTCTCTTTTTTTTTTTTCACCCCTGGAAGATTACGGCTTTTGTGAGTGTTCTGCACAATACGATCACGAATCCAGAGTGTTGGAAAGAAATCAATAACTTTTTGATTTTCGATTTCCCGATCACTTGAAGACAAGTATGAAAAATAAGGGTCTCAATTTGGAAAATTTGTGAAAAAATGTCACGTAATTCATAGGCCGAGAAGGTACTACGCCTTCCTACGATGACGAATGCCTCTTTTTTCTTCTCTTCAGTCTACAATAAACAAGTGGGAGAGACGGGATTCATGTTCATTTTGGTCTCAATTTCAACTTTTCTTCCTTTTGATTTTTTATTTGAAGAGATAACCATTTTGTTCTACTCATTTCAATCTTTTCTTACAATTCTAACATGTGAGATCTCACGTCCGTTAGAGAGAAGAATAAAACATTGCTTATAACAACGTTGAATTCTCTCCCTAACATATGCGTTTTATAATCGTGAGACTGAAGACGATACGTAGAAAGCCAAAGCAGACAATATGTAACAGTGGTAGACGTGATCTGTTACATATAAGACGGGAAAATAAAGACAATAATATTAAATGGCACACGAGTGGTGGAGTAAGAAAGAGATTTGTGGGTGAAAAGAAGAAAGAAAAGAGAAGAGCTTTATGCAGAGTGTGTCGTGGGAAGTGTCGCTTTTAGTGATTTTGGGTAAGTTTGGAATTGGAGCTCCCCATGCACTGACCACGACTATACCTCAAAACCCACTTCCCACACGCTTTCCTTTTTAACACTTTCTCACCCACTCATCCCCTTCTCACTCTTCTTCTTTCTCTATGCGAATTATTACTCTATCGAGAATGGTATAATGTGTCTGATAGTTTTATTTGATCGAAACGAGGGTATGATTCGAGTCGATGATGGTTCAATGTATCTTAATTCAACCAAAATGAGGCAATGATTGGAGCAGATGATGCTATAATGTGTCTAATAGTTTTATTTGATCTAAATGAGGGAATGATTGGAGCATATGATGGTACAATGTGTCTGATAGTTTTATTCGAATGAAACGAGGGAATGATTGGAGCATATGATGGTACAATGTGTATGATAGTTTTATTTCACCGAAATGAGGGAATGATTGGAGTAGATGATGCTACAATGTGTGTGATAGTTTTATTTGACTGAAACGAGGGAATGATCGGAGCAGATGATACTACAATGTGTTTCATAGTTTTATTTGATCGAAACGAGGGAATGATTGGAGCAGATGATGCTACGATGTGTCTGATAATTTTATTCGAATGAAACGATGGAATGATTAGAGCAGATGATGTTATAATGTGTTTGATAGTTTATTCGATCGAAATGAGAGAATGATTAGAGCAAATGATGCTACCATGTGTCTAATGCTGCAGAGTGACCCACGAGATTCAATAAGGGTTGGGTTTGAAAACCAACATTTCTATCTCGTATATACCTCTCAATATATATTGTTTAATTAATGTAATGTTTTAATGTTAAGAGCTAGCAAGGAGATCTTATGAACCTATACATTATAAGCTCTAGAATATAAAATTAATTAATTAAACTTTTTAATTAATCAATTTTCATTCATTAATATAGATCGCTCCACTATAGACTTAGAGTTGCAATCTTACGCACTATAGAACAAGTTATGTCTGTTGATATAATCATTACAAGCAAGTCAATCATTCAGGAGTGGTTCATAATTATAGTTGAGTAAAAAATCAGTTTTACCTTATAACTATATATTTCACTTAAGTACTAGTGATTCTCTAATTAACAATTTGTTAATGATTAATCTTAAACCAAGTCCCTCTCGGGCCAACGAGAGAGTGGGCCCTATTGTTCAAGTCTCGAAATCAGCACTGGAAAGCACAATCATTTACTTTTATTGTATGGAAAGGAACGAATTTCATTCCGTGATATCATGTTCCCAACTCTCTATTTGACCAAGTTCTCGAAATGATAAACATATTGAATCGGTTACAAAAGTCATTCTCACCCATACAAATCAAATAACAAACGTTCGCAGGCAAGAGTTCATAGCTATTAAGATTGAGTCACATATTGTATGGGCTACAAGAGCCATTTTCAATTAACAGATTTATAAAAAGAGATTAAATATTTAGTAATGTAGTCTTATACAAACTCATTGTATAGGATATTCTCACTCATCTGTCTACACATGAACGATTTGGATCAAATAATTTATAATAATTACAAAGTGGGTCGTAATAATAATGTTACCAGGACAACACACCTAACCTTATACATATATTAGAGATCATTTATCATTTAGGTTATTACTTGAGCATGATCCTCATATAAGTCAACTATATACTGTTCAAAATTACATTAATGACCTTGGATTTTCATACCATCTAGGTGATATCAATTGTCAACTACATGCAATCATGCTCTTGGGACCTATCTCTATTTTCTAAGGGTGACCTCCCGTCTCAGACTAATATGGATGTGTAGTACTTCCCTACACACGACCCACACGTCCAAGTGTGAATCTCTAGGGGACTTACACACCCCTTGGACCCTCTCTAGTCAAGCTAATCTGTAGCGACGTCTAGAGGTCAATAGAACCCTTTGGTGTCATGCTCCCCATGAACGCCCTCATCATCGTACTATGCGCGTCTGCACTTATTGTCTCATCTCTTTGTTATGAATATACAACATGCATGAGGTCCCTCTAATTTCTATCTTATCATCTCTTATGGCACAACCCTCTAGTCTCATCTCTTTATTACATTAAGTAACACATGCTCGTTGGATATTTATATCAATTTCATTTTCATGCTCTTAGGGTTGTGTCCTATGTCAGTCTATCAACATGATGCAATATGACACTCATCATCATATAACATGTTTAATATAGAAAACATCAGCATAGTAAGACAAATGTCATGCAATCATCATACTCATCATATTGCTCTAAAGTGCATCGAGCATATCAAGTACGTCATACACCAAACTATATATATTATGCACATCATCCAGCATCATAACTCATACATAATGATATACTAGTATACGGCATCATACGATACAACTCATACATCATCATAACTCATGTATCATCATAGCTCATACATCATAAATTGTAACTCATACCATTTCTAGCCTATCTTACAGTAAGGCCCTTACCTGATTAGGTTAAGCTGATGTCACCAATTTAGCAAAGTTCGATTTTTGTCATTTGTATCCAAGTTAACCTATATGAACCCATGAAATCAATTTCAAGTCTAATTCGTTAAATTTTACAATGGTCATGTGGAAAAAGCATTAGAGATTTTGTATGGGTTGAGTCTTGGAATGTTATAATATATATATTGTTCTATTTTTAATAAAATCTCATTTTTTATTATTACTGGTTATATTGTTAGCCGAAAGAATTTGATGGAGTTATTTACTCTTGTTCTATGATATTTAGTTTGTTTTATCTCGGTTTTATCTTTTAATTATGTTCACCAAATCTCCCATCTTTATTATTCTATTTTATTAATTATGTTCAACCCATCTTCCCTCTTATTATACAATATCTTTAGTACCTTTAAACTAATCATTTTTAGTATTTATTTAATTTCATGATCTATCTTTATATTTTTGTTACTTCAACCAATTCTTAAGAAATATCGATATTTAGTTGTCTTTAGTTTTATGACAATGTTGAACTATGTTAATATATTACAATTTTCGCTCGTTATTTTTTTTTATTAAATTTGTTATTATTATTATTATTATTATTTTTGTGAATAATTATAAATGATTTGTGTTTGTTTGTGAACTTTTAGTATATTTTATCTAAGATTGTATCTGAATAATTATAAATTATGGATAAACAAAACTTTTAAAAAAAAAATTGACAATCCAACCCGAAAATAGAGGGTTGAGTTGTGAAAAGTTTTGGGTTGGGTTGGCACCAACCCAACCTGGACCATGTACACCCCTACTTTTTTATATATAAACTAACCAGAGTGACACGGTAGATTTGTGGTGGGCCCATAACCCAACAGGTCCCATTATCGAACCTTGGCTATGATATAAAATAGCATAGCTTGTTATTCTTATTTTTGCAATAACAAAGAAGATGAAAGCTAATGAATTCAAAGAATGGATTGAGACTTTTTTATATATCAACTGATCAGAGTGGCGCAGCGGAACCGTGGTGGGCCCATAACACACATAGGTCCCAAGATTGAAACTTGGCTCTGATATATAATAGTCGTAGCTCGTGATTCTGGTTTGAACTATTTCCTGGCAATATATGCCTTCAAAAATGGATTGAGACCTTTTTATATATTAGCTAATTAGAGTGGCGCAGCGGAAGTGTGGTGGGCCCATAACCCACATGTCCGAAGATCGAAACTTGGCTCTGATATATAATAGTTGTAGCTCGTGATTCTTGTTTGAACTATTTCCTGGCAATATATGTCATTCAAGAATGGATTGAGACCTTTTTATATATATCAACTAATCAGAGTGGCGTAGCGGAAGCGTGGTGGGCCCATAACCCACAAATCCCAAGATCGAAACTTGGCTCTGATATATAATAGTGTAGCTTGTGATTCTTTTTTGAACTATTTCTCTAGGCAGCAACGGAAGCGTGATGAGCCCATAACCCACAGGTCCCAAGATTGAAACTTGGCTCTGATATATAATAGCCGTAGCTCGTGATTCTTGTTTGAACTATTTCCTGGCAATATATGCCATTCAAGAATGGATTGAGACCTTTTTATATATATCAACTAATCAGAGTGGCGTAGCGGAAGCGTGGTGGGCCCATAACCCACAAATCCCAAGATCGAAACTTGGCTCTGATATATAATAGTGTAGCTTGTGATTCTTTTTTGAACTATTTCTCTAGGCAGCAACGGAAGCGTGATGAGCCCATAACCCACAGGTCCCAAGATTGAAACTTGGCTCTGATATATAATAGCCGTAGCTCGTGATTCTTGTTTGAACTATTACCTGGCAATATATGCCATTCAAGAATGGATTGAGACCTTTTTATATATATCAACTAATCAGAGTGGCGTAGCGGAAGCGTGGTGGGCCCATAACCCACAAATCCCAAGATCGAAACTTGGCTCTGATATATAATAGTGTAGCTTGTGATTCTTTTTTGAACTATTTCTCTAGGCAGCAACGGAAGCGTGATGAGCCCATAACCCACAGGTCCCAAGATTGAAACTTGGCTCTGATATATAATAGCCGTAGCTCGTGATTCTTGTTTGAACTATTTCTCTAGGCAGCAACGGAAGCGTGATGGGCCCATAACCCACAGGTCCCAGACAAACGAGTAATTGATAATCTCGATTTCTTCAACATTCTTCATTGCCCTTCTTCACTTCCAACATTTCCAGTGTTTCTCTCTTCTACTACAGCCATGGATTCCATTAAACAAATCCTCGGCGAACTGAACAACGATTCCTTCGTTTCTTTACTCTCCAAGCTCATCGGCGAGGCCAAATTCGTCCAGAACAACCCGCCGGAAAACCTAATTCCTCAAGAAGATAAGATCGTCAATCACGTCCTCGATGTTCTTAACCCTTTCAGCACTGCCAATGGCGGTCCCTTGCTAATCAATCATGTCAGCTACGCTCCTGGCCGTGGAAATTTGATTGTCGAGTATCCTGGGACTGTATCTGGAAAGGTTGTCTCGTTCGTCGGTAGTCATATGGATGTCGTCCCTGCCGATCCCGATACATGGGTATTCTTTATTTCCTTCTTAAATCCCTTAATGTTTCTGCGATTTTGGTGACCTATTTTGAAGCTGATTTAGGGTTTGATTTGAATTTTTATTTTGTCATACGGTGATTCTGTTTTTGTAATTTAATGGATTGGATTTAGGTTAGGCCAAATAGAAATTAGGGTTACATGTTGAAGAAATATTGTTATATGTGCAGAAATTTAGTCCTTTCTCGTTGAGTGTTGAAGGGGATCAACTTCGTGGTCGTGGGACTACTGATTGTCTTGGACATGTTGCTCTTCTTACTGAACTATTGAAGAAGCTTGCTGAAACAAAGCTGAAGTTGAAGTCCTCTGTTGTTGTTGTATTTATTGCCTCTGAAGAGAATAATTCAATCCCTGGAATTGGAGTTGAGCAACTTGCTAAAGAGGGATACTTTGATGCTTTAAAAGGAGGGCCTCTGTAAGTGATTGCTTTTCCTTCCGAATAAGATCTCAACATCTCGATTAATCTTATAGGTTATTTGAAACCGTCCAAGCGCATTGCTAGCAGATATTGTCCTTTTTGGGTTTTTTTTTAGGGAGAGGTTTTCACACCCTTATAAAGAATGTTTCGTTCTCTTCCCCAACCGATGTGAAATCTCACAATCCACCTCTGTTCGGGGCTGAACGTCCTTGTTGACACTTGTTGACACTTGTTTCCTTCTCCAATCAATGTGGGACTCCCCAATCTACCCCCGTTTGAGGCCAGTGTCCTTGCTGGCACACTGCCTCGTGTCCACTTCCCTTCGGGGCTCAACCTCCTCGCTCGTATATTGCCCGATGTCTAGCTTTGATACTATTTATAACAGCCCAAGCCCACCATTAGCAGATATTGTCTTCTTTGGGTTTCCCCTCAAGGTTTTAAATCGCGTATGCTAGGGAGAGATTTCCACACCCTTATAAAGAATGTTTTGTTCTTCTCACCAACCGATGTGGGATCTCACTATCCACACCCCTTAGGGGCCCAGCGTCCTTACTGGCACATCACACGATGTTTGGCTCTGATACCATTTGTAATAGGCCAAGCCCATCGCTAGCAGATATTGTCCTCTTTGGGCTTTCCCTTCCGGGCTTCCCCTCAAGGTTTTTGAAACGCGTCTGCTAGGGAGAGGTTTCCACACCCTTATAAAGAATGTTTCGTTCTCCTCACCAACCAATGTGGGTCTCACAATCCACACTCCTTGGGGGCCCAACGTCTTTACTGGCACATCGCCCGATGTCTGACTCTGATACCATTTGTAACAGCCTAAGCCCACCGCTAGTAGATATTGTTCTCTTTGGGCTTTTCCTTCCGGGCTTCCCCTCAAGGTTTTAAAACGCATTTGCTAGGGAGAGGTTTCCACGTCCTTATAAAAAATGTTTTGTTCTCCTCCCCAATCGAGGTGGGATCTCACATTACCTATGTATGATTTTAATATTGGCTTGGTATCATGGGGTTTGAACCCATTCCTCAAAAGTTTCCTTAACTTTTTATATGCATCAATGATCACTACTTCTTAGATCTTAGTCATTTTACTAATGCTAAGTTTTGTAAACTTCTCCTACGCATTATTAAGCTGTGTATAATTGGTTTTCTGCGTAGATATTGGATTGATACAGCAGATTCACACCCTTGTATCGGTACGGGCGGTCAAATACCTTGGAAACTCGTAGCACATGGAAAACTTTTCCACAGTGGTTTGGCACACCAGGTAGATTGATATATTGTCTTCTGTGTCCTGGTATGCACGCATTTCATCAACTGAATGGGAGTCTTCCCATGTATTTTGAGGTAGAATTTTATGCCCCATGTGATAGCCATTTTAGTTTCTGAAAATGATGTTTGTAAACACTATTTCCATGAAAAACTTGTTTTTGTTTTTGGAATTTGAGCTAAAATTCTGAAGTTTCATTAAGAAAGGTGAAAATCATAGTAAAGAAATGGTGAAACAATCATAAATATCAAGAACAGAAAACAAAAGTTAAGTTGTTATGAAATGGGCCTTAGTAATTCATATCATTTTGGTTGTTGATTTGATTAAACTGAATGTTAGAATATGAGAGTGTGTATTTGAGATCTTCATGATATTGAAGCTTCACAATCTGTACGATTGTAGTTTTTTTCCCTCAATATTGTCACTAATGATGAACTATACCAGTAAATTTTTATTTGAATATGAACGGTGAGATCCCATATCGGTTGGAGAGAGCATTCCTTATAAGGGTGTGGAAACCTCTCCTTAGTAGATGTATTTTAAAACCTTGAGGAGAAGCCTAGAAGGAAAAGTCCAAAAAGGATGATATCTGCTAGCTGTGGGCTTAGACTGTTACAAATGGCAGAGCCAGACACTGGGCAATATGCCAAAGAGAACGTTGGGCCCCAAGGGGTGTGGATTGTGAGATCCCACGTCGGTTGGAGAAGGGAACGAAACATTTCTTAGAAGGGTGTGGATACCTCTCCTTAGTGGACGTGTTTTAAAACCTCGAGGGGAAGCCTGGAAGGGAAAGCCCAAAGAGGACAATATTTGCTAGCGGTGGGCTTAGGCCCTTACATTTTATGTAAGGGTTACCGAAAAGAAAAGGTTTGCTAAATGTGTCCATTAATATTAGTGCAGAAGAAAGCTTACAGAATTTTGTTGATGTGAGTGCTAATCTCGAATACAATAAAACTTGAATACTCGTCCATTACTTTATGCCAATTGATCAGCTCAAGATACATAATTGCTTACCTCTCTTGAATGCAGGCTATTAATGCTATGGAGCTAGCCATGGAAGCCCTTAAAGTGATCCAAGCGCGTTTTTATGAAGATTTTCCTCCCCATCCTAAGGAACAGGTATATGGATTTGCAACACCATCAACCATGAAACCAACCCAATGGATTTGTAAGTTCTTAATCTTCACGTTTTAATTTTAGGTAGAGAAAAATATGTTTTCATCATGATCATTTCTTCATCTTAGATCCAGGAGGTGGTCTCAATCAAATTCCCGGAGAATGTACTATTTCAGGAGATGTCAGGTTAATTCAAGTCTGAGCTTTTTTGTGATTTACTATAAAATCGACATATAATAACATCGTCCGTTCGGGTCTTTCTCAAATTTTCTTACATATGTCGTGTTGGATTCATTTGGCAGGTTAACCCCCTTCTACAAGTAAGTCGTTTACTTCCTTTCCTTGTCGAGCATAAGCTATTATATCCGTTTTCTTTGTTTGCTGCTTAGACACTTTATGGATTAGTCTCTGTCAATTTTTCTTCCAGTGTGAAGGATGTTATGACAAAACTCAAAGGCTATGTTGATTCCATTAATGCAAACATTGAGAAACTTGATACGAGGGGTCCTGTTTCAAAGTATGTCCTACCAAATGAAGGCATCAGGGGAAGGTGTGTGCTCTTTCTCTACTATGCTATAACTTCCATGACATATGATGTGAGATCCACGTCGGTTGGAGAGGGGAGCAAAACATTCTTTATAAGGGTGTGGAAACCTCTTCCTAGCAGACACGTTTTAAAAACCTTGAGTGGTAGCTCGAAAGGGGAAGCCCAAAGAGGACAATATTTGCTAGCGGTGGGCTTGGGCCGTTACAAATGATATCAGAGCCAGACACCGAGCGGTGTGCCAGCGAGGACGCTGGGTCTCAAAGAAGGGTGAATTGTGAGATCTCACATCGAATGGTGAGGAAAATGAGTGTCAGCGAGGACGCTGGGCCTTGAAGGGAGGTGTATTGTGAGATCTCACATCGGTTGGAGAGGGGAACAAAACATTTTTTATAAGGGCGTGGAAACCTCTCCCTAGCAGACGCGTTTTAAAAACCTTGAGGGAAACCTCGAAAGGGAAAGTCCAAAGAGGACAATATTTGCTATCGGTGGGCTTGGGCCGTCACAAATGGTATTAGAACCAGATACCGGGCGGTGTGCCGGCGAGAACGTTGGGTCCTGAAGGGGGGTGGATTGTGAGATCCTACATCGGTTGGAGAGGGGAACAAAACATTCTTTATAAGGGTGTGGAAACCTCTTCCTAGCAGACACGTTTTAAAAACCTTGAGTGGTAGCTCGAAAGGGGAAGCCCAAAGAGGACAATATTTGCTAGCGGTGGGCTTGGGCCGTTACAAATGATATCAGAGCCAGACACCGAGCGGTGTGCCAGCGAGGACGCTGGGTCTCAAAGAAGGGTGAATTGTGAGATCTCACATCGAATGGTGAGGAAAATGAGTGTCAGCGAGGACGCTGGGCCTTGAAGGGAGGTGTATTGTGAGATCTCACATCGGTTGGAGAGGGGAACAAAACATTTTTTATAAGGGCGTGGAAACCTCTCCCTAGCAGACGCGTTTTAAAAACCTTGAGGGAAACCTCGAAAGGGAAAGTCCAAAGAGGACAATATTTGCTATCGGTGGGCTTGGGCCGTCACAAATGGTATTAGAACCAGATACCGGGCGGTGTGCCGGCGAGAACGTTGGGTCCTGAAGGGGGGTGGATTGTGAGATCCTACATCGGTTGGAGAGGGGAACAAAACATTCTTTATAAGGGTGTGGAAACCTCTTCCTAGCTGACGCGTTTTAAAAACCTTGAGGGAAAGCCCAAAGAGGACAATATTTGCTAGTGGTGGGCTTGGGCCGTCACAAATGGTATCAGAGTCAGACACCGGGCAGTGTGCTAGCGAGAATGCTGGGTCCTGAAGGGTGGATTGTGAGATCCTACATCGGTTGGAGAGGAGAACAAAACATTCTTTATAAGGATATGAAAACCTCTTTCGGGCAGATGCGGTTTAAAAACCTTGAGGGGAAGCCCAAAAAAGAAAACTCAAAGAGGACAATATCTGCTAGCGGTGGGCTTGGGCCGTTACATATGAACATAATAATTCACTTCACGACTCTTCCTCCCCTAGAGGAATGATGTTTTATTCAATCGAATTCTAACAAACTTTTTTGTAGAATTGATTTAACTTTCGGTGAGGCAATGTCGGGAGTTGCATGCGATCTTGATTCTCGTGGCTATAAACTGTTACATAATGCAACAAAGGAAGTTATAGGACATGTCAAACCGTACTCAATTACCGGGAGTTTGCCACTTATTCGAGAGCTCCAAGTAAAACACATTTCCGTTCATCTTTTCCTCTGCTGGTGTTCATCATTTTCGTCTTCTCATCTTTTTGTTATCATTACTTGTAGGAGGAGGGCTTTGATGTTCATACTGCAGGCTACGGTATAATTAATGTTACAACAAAACCCATAGTTCAATTTATCTTAGGAGAGCATAAACAGAGTAATTTTTGTTATAGATTGCTGATCATGAAGAACATGATTTCTGCCATTATGCTTTGATGCAGGTTTATTAGACACATACCATGCCCAAAATGAGTATTGTCTTCTTAGTGATATGGGCAATGGCTACAAGATATTTGCCAGTATCATCTCCCAATTAGAACAAGATTGATAACATGACCATCGCTGTTTCAAATGGTGTACTACTTTGAGAGGTAACCTGATACATCTTCACTCTTATTACTGAACACTTTCTTCGTGGGGATCTGTAATTTCTATTCAATAAAGGCAATAGAAGAGTTTAAGTTTTTTAGTTTACGATAAGTATGAGTTGTCGAACGTTCAAATCTCTGATCAATATTATGTTAGTTGAGCTATGCTGATATTGACGGAAATGGTAGGGCTTATACTTTTTTTTTTTCACTCTACATTTATGATGCAATATTCTGAAAAAAGGAACGGTAAAAATAAGATTTAGATCTCATTGGGGCCCTTCTACTTCCAAAATTTTTTATGGATACTTTTTCGTTCTTCGCTCTTATGATTTTAAACTTTTGGATTAGCATTTTGGGTTGTGAAAATTTTTGGGTTGGTTTGGATTACCAATCCAACCAACTCCAACTTTTGGGTTGGTTTAAAAAAAATCCTTCAACCCAACTTAATCTGGACCATGTACATCGTTACAACTAAGTGTAACAAAGATGTAAGCTCTTTTTTGTAAATTGTGTGACTAATTTCGATGAAGATTAGCTATTTTTTAGTTGAAGGTACTTACGAGGCAAAGTTTATTATTAGTGCAAGATTTTTTTTTAGTACAGGGTAATTACCCTCCTTGAGGATTGAAAAGAATCTCAAATCAGACAATGAAAATGTGATTAGTACTCAATGAAGCGATGGAGAATGTGATTAGTACAAGTTAATCGCCTCCCGAGAATTGATAAAACTTTAAAAAAAAAAAAAAAAAAAACTTCATTTAAGTTCAATAAATTTGAAAGTATGAAATCGTGTAAAATGTTATGACGTGTATGTAGTAATAGTCTTAAAAGTAAGAGGAGTATTTTTCCACATTGTCGTTTTGAACTCACAATTGATTGATTGAATAAATGGTAGTGTATATGTTCACTCTCTATTCCTTAAATGGTAGTGTATATGTTCACTCTCTCTATCCCTTCTGATTCGCAACAAGATTCCTACGCTTTAGGGATCCACCCTATTACATAACTGGATTCCTTCATTTTTGTTCTCCACCCGGGCTCCTTCTAGTAATGTATGACATATTTCAATATCCTTATGAATACCTTTGTATTCACCGTCCTATATACTAAGAGAATTGATATTCTTAGAATGTCAATCTACTAACTTCAAAGTTCAACAATTTCATTGGCATACTACTCTAGATTTTGAGTTAATAAATAGTTGGGAACAACACGAGAAAGCATTGCTAAGTCACTTCTACTCCGCTCGCTCAAATGACAAAAATATGAATATATTGTTGACTACATAAAGTGCTCGAGAGTTATTTGTCTTCATTAAAAAGATTGTCTCACAGAGGAGATTGAGACTTTTTATTTTTATTTTTTTATATATTAATTAATCAGAGTGGCACAGCCGAAACGTGGTGGGCTCATAACCCACAGGTCCAAAATTGAAACTTGGCTCTGATACATAATAGTGTAGCTCTTGATTCTTGTTTTTTCAATAACAAAGAAGATGAAAGCTAATGGATTCAAAGAATGGACCGAACTATTTCCTATCAATATATCTATTCAAACAATAGATTGAGACATTTTTATATATCAACTGATCAAAGTAGCGCAGCGGAAATGTGGTGGGTCCATAACTCATAGGTCCCAAGATTGAAACTTGGCTTTGATATATAATAGTGTAGCTGGTGATAATATATGCATTCAAATAATGAATTGAGACATCTAATCAGAGTGGCGCAGCGGAAGCGTGGTGGGCCCATAACTCACAGGTCCCATAACTCACAGGTCCCAAGATTGAAACTTGGCTCTGATATAATAGTTCAGCGGAAGCGTGGTAGGCCCATAACCTACAAGTTCCAAGATTGAAACTTGACTATTTATATATAATAGCATACTGAACTATGACACCTCGTGGGGCACATAATAACCCTAGGAACTATTTCCTGTCATACATTTAAAATAACAGATTGAGACTTTTTATTTTTATATGAACTAATTAGAGTGGCGCAGTGGAAGCGTGGTGGGCCCATAACCCACAGGTCCCAAGATCGAAACTTGGCTTTGATATATGATAGCGTAGCTTGTGATTCTTGTTTGAATTATATATATCAACTAATCAGAGTGGCGCAGCGGAAGGCGTGGTCTATCATAACCCCTCATAACCCAAGCTCATAATAATTCTTATTTGAACTATTTCCTGTCAATATATGCATTTGAAGAATGGATTGAGACTTTTTTATACATCAATTAATCAGAGTGGCGCAGCGGAAGCGTGGTGGGCCCATAACCCACAGGTCCCAAGATCGAAACTTGGCTCTAATATATAAAAGTGTAGCTTTTTTATTCTTGTTTTTTCAAATAACAAAGGAGACGAAAGCTATAATGGATTTAAAGAATGGACCCAACTATTTCCTAGATTGAGACTTTTTATTTTTATATGAACTAATGAGAGAGTGGTGTAGTGGAAGCATAGTGGCTTTTATTTTTATATGAAGTAATCAGAGTGGCGCAGCGGAAACATGGTGGTTTATTTCTATATGAACTAATCAGAGTGGCGCAGCGGAAGCATGGTTGGCCCATAACTCACAAATCCCATGATCAATGTATGCATTCAATCAAATAAAGGATTGAGACCGTGGGTGCACCGAAGCGTGGTGGGCCCATAACCCACAGGTTCTACTTGTTTTTTCAATAACAAAGGAGTCGAAAGCTATTTCTAGTCAAGGTATGTATTCAAAGAATGGATTGAGATTTTTATTTTTATTTTTTATGAACTAATTAGAATGGTTTCCACTGGTGGGCCATAACCCATAGGTTTGAAGATTGAAACTTGGATTTGATATCATTTTTTCTTTTTGACTCAGACCAAGAAAGCCCAGATTAGAAAGCCGTGAATATTTATTAAAACACTAAGTCATGTGCTATTCTTACATTTCACGCAAAGGCAAACACCCCTATACGAATGACGGGCTACTTTTACATTTCATGTAAATGCAAGACACCCCTATACAGATGACGGAGGCGACGCGTGAAGACCATGGAACCAGTGTTATGGTAGTTGTGTTTCATCTTATTTATATTCCTTGATTAGATTAGGGCGTTTTGTCTTCTAGTTTTTTATATATTGTTCATTCTCATTTCTTATATGTTTTTGGATTGATTTAAGGATTTTATTTTTAACGTTTAAGTCCATGACATTGTTTTTGAAATATTGGAAATGAATATTTTCAGAGTTAACAGTCATGTCATGCATGTAGTAGACTCTAATTCAGTAGAAAAATAGGATCGTTATAGTTGGTATCAAAGTCAAACAACCGGTTGGTATGCCAGCGAGGATGCTGGACCTCAAGGGGTTGGATTGAGATCTCATATCGGTTGGAGAGGGGAAGAAACATTCTTCATAAGGGGGTGAAAACCTCTCCCTAGCAGACACACTTTAAAACTGTGAGTCTGATGGCGATATGTAACGGGTAAAAGCAGACAATATCTACTAGTGGTGGGTTTGGGTTGTTACAGGATGGCATCAATGGGTCATGTTGTTGGAAACCAAGATGATGACTAAGATGCGACTTGCACATGAGAGACCTTGAGCTAGAGTAAAGGTGAGATCAACCGAATGATTTTGCCTAATGTAGAGGCAAGTTTGCTAGAGTTGCCGATGATTGAACATGCACACAAGGGCAACGTGTGTGGCAGAACAAGCTTGAATTTTGCACAAGTTATGTTTAGTTGACGAAGGAGAACCTCACCTAAGGACCAACGAAACCACAAGACGGTAAAAAAATGTAAATGGAGCTTAAGTTTTCCTTAATACTTGTCATAAGTGTGTCAAGATCATGACGTCACACAGTTTAAAATGTACAACCATGACAATTAGTATCAAAGCCACATTTTGTGTGTTTAAGTCGAACAAGGTAGTCAGGAAAATTAACACAAAGGTTGAATGAAGAGTTTGCACGTGTGTCATAAGTGCCACATTGAGTATGCCAGTTGCAAGTCAGAATAAATATTAGCTTTGTGGGTCGAAGCTAGACTCCCTGAGGAGGAGTCTTAACACGAACCAAGCTCATTTGCCAATGGCTTGGGAGTTTGAAATTGGGCAATTCGATAATTCGAAGGTGTACCAAGTTCACTTACCAAAGGGTTTAGAGTTTTGAAATTGGGAAAATCGATAACCAAAATGTGTACCAAGATGCCTTCAAAGAGTCATTCTTATTCTTATAAGAAGAATAATGTTAATGGTTGCAAACAAAGAAGTCGAGGGTCAGATGAGACATGTGTTAGCCAAGTGCAAAATTGTGCACGACGCAAGACAATACGAGTTGACGATGTCGTTGTGAGAGATCAGTTGAGTTGAGTAAGGAAGAGCTCGAGAAATGAGTTGCTTACCTCATAAAAGTGCTCTAAAAAACGAGCACATGTGTATTCCTTGAGATATCACCTAGTACCTAAGGTGGGTGGCATCACAAGAGTGTCGAGACCAACATCCCAAGAGAAGAGAGTTTCAGGTTGAACGTGAGTGATATAGAGAATGAAGCTACAACAACACCAGAAAAGTGTCAGTACAACGTTTGTCACGTAAAGGTGGTCAATTGAGAAGTTTGCTATAATGTAGTGCCACAATTGTGTTACAAACTTTCAAACATTACTTCCAAAACTCGAAACTTAAATTGGTTCGGTTCTAGAAAAATAACTCGAACTCTATCTAATCTAATCCAACCCTTATGATGTAGGTTGGGTTTGTTCGAGGTTTTCAAGTTTGACATACACCTCAAGAAACAAAAAAAAAAAACATTTTCAATTCTACCAAAATGAAATATTATAGCCAACCATCTTACCTAGTCCATCACAAATAATTTGAATTTAGGTTGATTATTAAGAGCATACATATTTTTTTTTTCATCCATACCAAAGCTATAACAACAATAATTAAAAGATTTCATTATGACAAAACAATCATAGAAAAATTTATTGGACAAACCCTACCGTTCTTCGATAGTTTATTATTCGAACTACAACGTCTTCATATTTGATAGAAGAACTTCATCGATCAATTTGTCCAAGTTCTTGTAAGCTGACCCACCACGAACACATGCTGACCCACCACGAACACATGCTTCTTCAGCTTTAATCTTCAAGTCCATAACATTCTCCTTCATTTTCTTGCCCTTTTCACCATCCATAAGCTCTCTCACAAGCTCCTCCACTTCATTTCTTTTGACATTGCTATCAATTTCCATGCCAATGCCCCACTCGGTACAACAATAACGACAGTTCGTCTGCTGCTCAGCAAAGAAAGGCCACGAGATCATCGGCACACCAGCACAGATACTCTCAAGCGTTGAATTCCACCCACTATGCATTAGAAACCCTCCAATTGAAGGATGGTTCAACACTTGTTCTTGACAACACCAACTTGCTATCATGCTTCTATCTTTAGTTTCTACCACAAATTCAGATGGCAAAATGGCCAAATCTCCCATAACTATATCTGGTCTTATAATCCATAGAAATGGCTTCCCAGTGTCGGCTAATCCCCAAGCAAGCTCAATCAGTTGCTCCGGTGTCATCACCGTTATACTACCAAAATTTACGTAAACCACCGAGTTGGGTTCCTTCGAGTTCAGCCACTCTATGCACTCGGATTCCTCGACCCAAAGATTCGACCCAATTTCTCTTAGTTTTTCATCCTCTATTTGGTTGGCAAGCAAGTGAAGTGGACCAATAGTGTAAAGAAGAGAATTGATGGAAGAGAGAGCCTCTAATACATCCAGTTCAAGTTCATCATATGTGTTCAAGATCATTGCAGAAGCTTCTCTGCATGTTTTCATTGTCTGTAGCATAAGATTCAACATGATATCGTTTGGATCCGTTGTTCTAAGAAGAGTAGGAAGATCCCTCAATCGTATAGTTTTCATTTCCTGAGTCCATTCTATTGTTTGTTCTAGATATCCATCGGTCAGACAACTTGTATCTGTAAACCAAAGAAAATTATATATTGAATTATCTAACTTTTGGAATCATAATTAACGTTTAGTTGTAAAAATATAGTTTTTGTACGGGAAGATTTTAACACACATAGATTTATTAAACTTTAAAAATTTTCATTAATACCCTTGTGGTTAAAAAAAATTAAAATAGTTTTAAAAATACCTTAATATCCTTAAATTTCTTTTAAAAACTTTTTCTAAAAAATATCCCGAAACAACATTAGTATCACGTTTAAAAAATATATGAAAATTGAAGAAAATTAAGAATCGAAGAATCATACCCTTTAGCGGGATTAAACTGTGCTTCACAAGCTTAGAATATTGTAAGTAACCGAAGTAGCCACAAGCACTTGTAGTAAAGAACAAGGCATAAGGAATGTTAAACTTATTGGCAGCCGACACAGCGAAGAACATAACCGCATCGGTAACAAGGCAGGTAACGGGCGGATTGGCAATAGAAATAAGGTCACACAAAGGAGCTAAGCCGTTCTTGGTGATGGAGTCCCAGAGTGTAGGGATATGTTGTGTGGCGTTGGCGTGCGAGTACGGTAAGCCATCGGGGATAGTTTTGAACTGAAAATCTAGCAAGCCATGGACAGCGTTCGAGCCTCGCGACTCGAGCAGCCGCCGATGGTTGTACTCCGTGTTGAGGAATGTTATGTGGAAGCCTTTTTGGTGAAGAAGCTTGGCTAAGTTGAGCATAGGGGTGAGATGGCCTTGAGCTGGATATGGGATGCAAATGGCGTGGGGTTTGTGATTTGGTGAGATTGAATAACCCATCTTTGACTCTCTTTCTTTGGGTAACAAACTGGTTTTGTTTGAATGAAAGACGTTTTATAAGCCGTTGAAAAGTGAAGCAAAACGACATTACTTTTCTTCTTTTCTAAAGCTTCCAAAATCTTCACATCTTTGTGCCCACAAATTAATTTGGTCCCATTGGACAAAAATATATGGTAAGATTGTTACGATCCAATTCTACTCCTAGTTGATATTATCTGTCTGTTTCGGTCCGTTACGTATCACTGTCAGCCTCACAATTTTAAAATGCGTCTCCACACGATTATAAGAAGGGTTTCGTTCCCCGGTCCGTTACGTATCACTGTCAGTTTCACAATTTTAAAATGCATCTCCATACCCTTATAAGAAGGGTTTCGTTCCCCGGTCCGTTACGTATCACTGTCAGTTTCACAATTTTAAAATGCATCTCCATACCCTTATAAGAAGGGTTTCGTTCCCCGGTCCGTTACGTATCACTGTCAGTTTCACAATTTTAAAATGCATCTCCATACCCTTATAAGAAGGGTTTCGTTCCCCGGTCCGTTACGTATCACTGTCAGTTTCACAATTTTAAAATGCATCTCCATACCCTTATAAGAAGGGTTTCGTTCCCCGGTCCGTTACGTATCACTGTCAGTTTCACAATTTTAAAATGCATCTCCATACCCTTATAAGAAGGGTTTCGTTCCCCGGTCCGTTACGTATCACTGTCAGTTTCACAATTTTAAAATGCATCTCCATACCCTTATAAGAAGGGTTTCGTTCCCCGGTCCGTTACGTATCACTGTCAGTTTCACAATTTTAAAATGCATCTCCATACCCTTATAAGAAGGGTTTCGTTCCCCGGTCCGTTACGTATCACTGTCAGTTTCACAATTTTAAAATGCATCTCTACACCCTTATAAGAAGGGTTTGTTCCCCGGTCCGTTATGTATCACTATCAGTTTCATAATTTTAAAATGTGTCTCTACACCCTTATAAGAAGGGTTTCGTTCCTTGGTCCATTACGTATCACTGTCAGTCTCACAATTTTAAAATGCGTCTCCACACCCTTATAAGAAAGGTTTCGTTCCCTGGTCCGTTACGTATCACTATCAGTTTCACAATTTTAAAATGCGTCTCTACACCCTTATAAGAATGGTTTTGTTCCCCGGTCCTTTACGTATCACTGTCAGCCTCACAATTTTAAAATGCGTCACCACACCCTTATAAGAAGGGTTTCATTCCCCGGTCCGTTACGTATCATTGTCAGTCTCATAATTTTAAAATGTGTCTTGAAACCCTTGTAAGAAGGGTTTCGTTCCCCTCCTCAACCAACGTGAGATCTCACAATCCACCCCTTGGGGCTTGGTTTTCTGCCTCTCATACCATTTATACCCTTGAAATGTTTCATTCCCCTCTCCGAGATCTCACAATTCACCTCTTTAGGGACCCAATGTACTCGCTCGCACACCTCTCCATGTCCGGCTCTAATACTATTTGTAATATTCCTAAACTGAATTAATTAATTAATTAATTAATATTTTTAAGGATAACAAATCTACCTTTAATTATTAAAAATTATTGAAATTTTGAATGATACATAGTGTAAGGCTAGGAATACCATTTCAACCCCATTTTAATCACTCAAATTAGAGTTTAAATTAGAAAACAACTGACCTGATGATGTAAGCGCTGATTTGCATATTATTATTATTATTATATTTATAATATAAAAATATGATTGGTCTATACTCACATTATTATTTATTAATATTATTATATTTATAATAAATTTTAATTTTTTTATTAATTCATTACTCACCTCATTATTTATTATTATCATATTATTATATTTATAATAAATTTTGAAGTTCTGATTTATATATAATAATAAATTTTGAAATGGTGAAGTTTGCCTATTTACCCACATTATTTTTTTTAATATTATATCTTTAAAAAATAATATAAATAAATATAAATTAAAATTTGAGAATCATGATTAAATGATTAAGTCATTCTCATAATCGATATGCCCTCTTATCATCGCCACGAGCACGAGCTTATCTTTTTCTAAGACACATAGTACCTCCGCATCCCATTCATCCTCCATATGCTTTTTGGAGGATGCTTGACAAACTTTTTATTAAACCAACCATCTTTGGACATGTGGCTCTTCTTCTCGTAATCATAGCAAATACCTTCAAATCTCTTCCTTTGATGTATCGGTCGTATAAAAAAGAATGTTGATCCACACACTCCCCCCAACTCCACAACATGCAAAAACACGACCCACAGATCTTAACAACGCTCTCATATCATTTGCAAGAGAGGAATACTGGGAGAGAGAACGAGAGAGAGAAATATTACGAACGAATTCCGATGAGGCCAAACGCACAACTTCGACGTTGAAAACAACCAATCCACACCGTGGAAGGGATCACTGATGACTGCACGTACACCCAAAGTACGTTTCACGCCTCGACAACGATTCTCTTGGTCGAAAATGAGACTTGGGTATCAGATTTTTAAACCTCACAGATCTAGGTTGTTGTAGGTACTCACCATCCATAATATGTACTAGGAGTGAAGAGGAGAGGCTAACAGAGAAGATGACCACATCAGATTTGGATTTGGATCGGTATCAGTCCAAAACCCACTGACAGTCTATCAGCCTCGACCCACATGAAGCTGCAACCCAAAACGTACAACTAGCCCAAACCGCAGAAGCCCACACCTCGGTTCAAATGCTTGCAGCCTGCGTGTCCGAGATGGCAACCTGAACCCACCTCTCGACCCGAGAGTTAAACTACGACGTGTTCCTCTTCCACGATGACATGTGTCATGCCTGCAGCCGGGCACGCCCTAGACCCCAGCGGCTTTAATCAGCTCGACTCGGCTCTGGGACTCAAAAATTGGCTCCTCGACTCGGTAAAAGACAAATATACTATTTTCCACCGTTCTAACCCTTCCGAAGCTGATTTTGACCCTAATTAAAGTGATTAAGGTCCGTATGATGCCCTATTTCACAAAATTCAAGTTAAATTATATTAGAATTGGAAAATACTAACGAAATGAAATGGACAACCTATTAGAAAACGACTTCCGGTGACATATGAAACAACTTCGAGGGACGAAATATTCGTGTACTCGAACTTAGGAAAACGCTAACTAAGACCAACCAAGTAAGTGGCCTTACTATATGATAGACTAAACAATTGTTTGTTGTATGACATGTGCCTAGTGGCACCTGCACGTGTCATTTATGCTTTGTACGCATGATGTTGATGATGATTTATGATATATGACGTATGATGACGTGTATGAGTTATATGATGATGCCTGATGATGGTTTACGTGATTATGATGTGTTATATATGACGTTGTATGATGATGACAATGCATGCTAATATGAAGATGTAAGATGATGATATTTCTTTAATATGGCGTTATTTTCCATCATAAATAACGATGTTTTCCTAGGATACGACCCTAAAAATGTTAAAAATGATGAAAGTATGAAGACTAATACACATATATTACTTGGTATAATGATAGAATTAAGATTGTGTCATAAAGATGTTTTAGAGATGAGAAACAGTAGGGACCTCATGCATTTTGTGTGTACATAACCAAAGGGCTACTTCTCTTTTTACGATATCATAGACTTTATGGTATAGTCAGAGACCGAACTCATCATATACTTTGTATCTCATTGCCCTTAACTGAAAAAATTGAAAAAAATGTATGTATTAAAATTACTCCACAAGTAATCCTCTATTGGTATTAAATACGTATACACAATCAACAACGTGCATCTAAGGAAAGATAAATTTGTTCAGTAAAAATACTTATGACTTAGTGGTCAATTAACTCGCTAATTGATTATATCAATTCAATGATCGTTTTTATGTAGGAGTCTTGGTGTTCATTACTCCAATGAGAGGCAATGTTATAGGTTTATACCCTTATTAATGATGATGCATGACTATGCATACACTTAGTGCATTATGACATGAATGAAAAGAAGAACAAACTATTTTTTTTTTTTTTTTTTTATTTTTTATATATGGTATGGTTTTAAGCCAAAGAAATCTTATACATTTATGTGTGTTATGTGTATTAGGATACTTTTTCGTTATGGTATGTTAGTACAGACACGTACTTCTGATATTTATATTCACCATAATATCATACGGGTCTTTTCCTATGTGGTGTCTGGTGACGCGTCAGCATGTTCAGCCCAACAAGCTAGACCCAGGAGGTACATACACGAGTCTACTTAATGTGTCCATGTGTGCATGCGTGGAGAAGTACCACACATCTAACCTTGCTCAGACTTTTACATGTTTTGTAATTAAGTCATGTATGTAGTAGTGACTTTATTTCAATAGAAAAAATACAATCGTTACATATAGAATTGTCCACCCAGTCGGTGAATTCAAACCATTCCTACATACGATATTATGAAATTAGTGGGTATTTTGTGCCAAATTACTTGCGTCATTGAGTACGTGAATGAAGTCCCAAATTTAATTTTCAACAACGTAGTAAATGCATGCACAACCATTATATAAATCCCACACAACACAAATCACCACAATGAATACATACCTAACCTAGTTCTAAAGTCAACCAATAGGAAAATCACTTAGTTCGAGAATGTAACCTTCCACAAGTACGTTGACATGCATGAATCTTACTTAAAATGTTCGAGATAGCCCTAAACCAAACAGACCGATAAAAAATTGACATAATTGTATATCAATGAGAGAAAAAACTAACCTAAATCGAAGAAATTCTAAACCCTAAATCATGAACGCAACTACCATTTGTCAAATATCACAAGGGTAAGATAGAATTTCTAACATATTTCTAAAATATATTTTCTCCTAATTTTTTAGAGTGAATTGATGAAAAATAATTATGAATAAAGCATAAAACCATGATGTTCGCTAGTGTGAAGAGTATTAGAGAGAGCGCGATGATCGGAACCAGAATTGTGGGAGTAGGACGGTGACGATAAATTTTATAAGTAAGACATGAGATTGAGACTGGGGCTTGGGAGAGAATGAGCGAAAGAAACCGGGCAATTAGAGATCTACGAGAAGAGTGCGAGTCGAGCCTGATTGCTAGATTTTTTTTTTCTTATCTTCTCTTCTTCTTCTAGGTTATTACAAGAACTATTATATTCAAACCCATATACTAGAGGTTTCTTGCAATAAAACTAAAATAAAATGACAATAGAAAATTTCGAAACTATAATATTGACTATGAAATGATTAATTCTAGACAATTGAATTACCCTTTTATAAATGGGATCTCATGTATATGTGTGACTGTTGACATGGATTATTTCTCAACTCACGAATTATTTATACTCGATCGAGTGTATGCATGTCCATAGTCATCTTTAGGGACTCTGAAAGTGATGCTCACCTAGTAAATTCATGTGCATGTGCATATGTCGTGTGTACGAAAGTAATGTACAGCTAATTTTTACTAAAAAAGAAATGGAGCCCAAGAAAAGTCAAGATTGTAGGTACCAAAAGTCCTAATAGTCATAGCTATATTTGCACGTGCTTGTATTTCTTTACCCTAAAAGTGATGTCATTTACTGGTTATTTTTTTTTATACTTAACCTTCTCTAAACTTGTGCTTAGATAAGGGTACGAGCAACTTTAGTGGTTGATGATGCTTGTTGTAGAGGTCACGAGATAGTGATAGTCTAACTTCGATATTTAATTTCATGTTTTGAGATTTTAGCTAGGCTATTCGATAATAGGATTGTAATGTTTGGTTGACGTCTAACCGAGTTATAATGTTTAAAGGCTTATAATCCATTATTTTAAGTTTTCTCTCTTATCCCAAATAAAAGCTTAAGGTATTTTAAAAATGTTTAAGCTTTTAGATTTATATGCTTTAATTAATTTTGGTGGTAGTGGTCAGGGTTGGCCGATGGTGAAGGTTGTTGGATTCCTAACAATTGGTATCAGAGCTAGGAGATATTCACCACTATCTATATAAAGACCCTAGATTTCTACTTACCTATAGTCGTTAACTAAACAAGCATGAGTGAGACCTATCGTATCGGTCTATGTTCCGTAGACCGTTATCCTAAACAAGCTAATTAGATGTGTATTTACTGTTCTACACATAGTCCGCACGTGCGAGTATGAACCACTAGTCGGTTTGCACACTTCCTGGGCCCCTTTCTTGTCGAGCGAGCATTCTCTGGTAGTTGTTGATGCCAGACACTTGTTTAGAAATAATGACTGTCACAGCATTAGGATAAACTTAATGATCGTTTTTCTGACTGGCCGTTGCAACATTATGATAAACACAATATCATTTTTTTTTGCCTCGTCGCAGCATTATGATAACCATAATGATTATTTTTTGCCTCGTAACATATGCGTCCGTACCATCGTAAGAACGGGATATCTGCCGATGCATGAAAACACAATGATGCATGAGGTCCTAACATTTTTCCTTTTTCATTATCATGTATGACAACCCCTCTAGCATTTTCCTTCGTATCATATCATTATCATAACTTTTCATGTAATTACAAGGTTGTGTATCATGTCAAAACATCTTATTGCATGTCATTCATATCATACATCTTACCATGTCACGTGTATCATATTGTAAACATATCATGCCTTTCAACATATCATGTCATACCGTACACGTATCATATCTCAAACATATTGTCAAATGCATCACATCATAACATAAATCATAAACATTTCACACTTATCAAACATTTCACACTTATCAAACATTTCACACATATCAAGCATATTACAAATGGTATAAGAGTCAGACACCAGGTAATATGGCAGCGAGGAGGCTGAGCCCCGAATGAGGGTAGACACAAGGTGGTGTGCCAGTAAGGACAGTGGGCTTCGAAGGGAGGTGGATTGTGAGATCCCATATCGGTTGGGTTGGAGAACGAAGTATTCTTTACAAGGGTGTGGAAACTTATTCTTACCAGACACGTTTTGAAAACCTTGAGGTTAGCTCAAAAGGGAAAGCCCAAAGAGGACAATATCTTCTAGCAGTGGGCTTGGGCTGTTACAATATGTGAAGATGCAATAACGAAAGCTCAAAGATATAATCTAGAAGAATATGATCCGGTTCGATTTCTAGAAGATGTAAACGTAAGATTATTTATGCTAGAAACAAAAAGAAATATATATGGTAACACCGGGATGATAAACTCCGTGGCTAGAGATTTATATTGATGACTTCTGGTATGTACAATTACATATAGTACAAAGAGTATTGAGGATATAATCCTCTAGCCACCGTGGAGTTTACCATTACGCCACTCTGATATAATCCTCTAGCGAGCATTCTTTGGTAGTTGTTGATGTCGGACACCCATTTAGGAATAGCGACCGTCGTAGCATTAGGATAAACTTAATGATCATTTTCGTGCCTGACCGTCGCAACATTATGGTAAACATAATGATCGTTTTCTTGCCTGGTCATCACATCATTATGATAACCTTAATAATCATTTTTCTGCCTCGTAACGTACATGTGTTGGAGGGACACTAGTAGATACATTTCTAAAGATAGAAAAAGTATAATTTGTTTAACAAATTTAGTTACTACGGAGAGGGAGGAGGTGAAAGCAATTTCATCCACAGAAATCCCAACCAACACCGGGAAGCAATGAAATCCCGTCCTATAAAATGACCTCCCTTTCCAATCATTCAAATCACTCCTCCTCTCAATTTCACTTCAATTTTTGTTGTCACCAACAACTGGTATCAGAGCGATCTTGCAGCAGCAAGAATGACAGCAGAAAAACAAGTTGAGAGCTACGTTCAGCCCGCCATCCCGAGATTCGATGGTCACTACGATCATTGGGCGATGTTGATGGAAAATTTTCTCAGATCAAAGAAGTTTTTTGATATGGTGGAGACGGGTTATGAAGAGCCAAATGAAGGCGAGGTACTCTCAGCTGGTCAATAGCAACTGTTGGCAGCATCGAAGTTGAAGGACCTGAAGATCAAGAACTATTTATTTCAGTCCATTGATAGGACTATCTTGGAAACCATGCTTCAGAAGAAGACATCCAAGCAAATTTGGGATTCTATAAGGAGGAAGTATCAAGGCTCAATGAGAGTAACGCGTGCTCAACTTCAAGCAGTTAGAAGAGACTTTGAAATTCTCCAAATGCAAAAGGGAGAAACGGTGAATGCTTATATTGACAAGGGTAGGAGTCTTGCAAGTAAAATGAGGATGCATAGTGATTCAATCACAGATGTTGCGGTCATAGAAAAGATTTTGCGATCACTAACTCCAAAGTTCGAATACATTGTATGTTCTATAGAAGAAGCAAACAATGTCGAAGAGATGCAAATAGATGAACTCCAACGCTCCCTGTTAGTACATGAACAGAGACTCAATTGTACAAGTGCAATAGAGGAGATGACAGTCTTAAAGATATCCACACCAAGTGAAACTTCAAGCCCTAGAGGTAGAGGGCAAAGAAGAGGCAGAGGTCGTGGGAGAGGCAGTCGAGAAAGAAGTGGAGATGTTGGCAGGTCAGCAGACCTAGTCAGAAATGAGGCAAGAGACACTTTGACAAGTCTAAGGTGGAATGCTACAGATGTGGACGCCTTTGGACATAACAAAAACGAATGTTATACCAGGCTCCAAAAGGAGAAAAGAGATCAATCCAATTTTGTGGAGAGAAGAGAAGAAGAAACATTGTTAATGTCATTCCATGCTATGAAGGTTGCAGATCAAGGTGTATGGGTCGTAGACTCTGGATGCAGCAACCATATGACAGGTTGTAAGGAATTCTTCTCAACTCTAGATGAAAATTTTCATACTACGGTTTCTCTTGGCAACAATTCAACTATCCAAGTGATGGGGAAAGAAACGGTAGATATCAAGACTAGAAATGAATTTGTAGAGTCTATTCTAATGTATTCTACATTCTTGATATGAAGGCCAACTTACTTAGCATCGGTCAGTTACAAGAAAAGGGGTATGTGATCACATTCCAAAATGATGAATGTGAGATTTATGACTCCAAAAGAGGATCGATTGCTAAGATGAATATGACCACCAACCGTCTATATCCGTTGACGTTAAATATCGTTGCCAAAAGTTTGATGGTGAAGAAAGAAGATACCACTTGGCTTTGACATTTTAGGTATGGTCATCTACACTTCAAACGATTAAAGATGTTGTCTTCAAAGAAGATGGTGTTGTTTTTCGATAATCGGCCAGGGAAATCCTTTCTTTTCGGTGAGAGGAAATCGTCGACAAGAGGTTGTTGGAAGAAAAATAAAATGCGTAAAATAATAAAGAGAGAGAATGACTGAAATTTTGACTGCGCTTAAAATCAGATTGATTAAATCTTCTCAAAAGATTTCCTATTTAAATATAACCTATCCTAAAAATGGCGTGGCCAACTAAATCTGTGCCACTTCCTACAAAATTGCCGTCTAAAACTTTGTTAATCCATTCGACGTGTTTGTCAAATGGTCAAACGTAGAACTAATGAAATCGTGTGAATCTAAATAAGAAAAACTCAAGTTTTATCTAACAAATGGTAACTGGGTTGCCAGATATTACTCCTCCAACAGAAATTTACGAGAGCTGTGTAGTAGCAAAACATGAAAGAAATTCTTTTTCATCCGAAAAATTAAGAGGAGCTCAAGCAATTTTGGAGTTGATTCATTCAGACATATGCAGTCCCATCTCTCCAGCATCAAATGGTGACAAGAAATATTTCATGACCCTCATCGATGATTTTAGTCGGAAAAACATGGACTTATGTAATGATCCAAAATAATATAATGTGTGTTTGGGTATGTATGTTTTTGTGTTGATATTACTGATAATAATAATTATTATTATTATGATAATTATGAAATAAGTAAATAAATTAATTAGTTAAAAAAAAGAAGAAGAAGAAGAAGACAGCAGCAGCTTTCGCTGCTGCCATGGAGGATGAGGGGAATGACAGGTGGACTTGGGAGAAAAGAGAGGAAGATGGAGGTGTGGAATGAAGAAGGGTCTGCTAGATGGTGGGGAAGCAAGATAGGGAATGGATTAGGATTTGAAACTGAAGGGTAATGGATGGTTGAAACCCAGAAAACAGAGGAAGGTGAAACTTACCCATGTGTTCGGTAATTCGAAAGATTCTTCAGCGATTGTGGTGGTAGTTTGCAAACGTGAGGATGGGGGAACGAGTGTGACGATTTTCAGCCATTGAAGCTCTGAATTTAAGCTGAATCGAACGTTTATTCGAAGGTAACGAAAAACCCATATCACCGAACCTTTAAATCTCGATGTCTTGATTCATATTGCATAATAAATTATGAAATAGGGCTTGTTAGAACCGTAATTAGGAGATCTATAAAGTTGTAGAAGAAGTCAGAATGAAATTCGAGCGGTAGAGATGGAATATGGCTTTGGGACACAACGAGTATTAAAGGAAAAGTTTGGGGAAAAAATTGCAGGAAACAGAGGTTGAAGACGAGCGTGTGAGGGACACGCGGGGCGCGTGGGAGTCCGAGAGTGGGAGCACGACTGTGCGTAGATCAGTCGCGTGAGAAAAACACGCCGAGCGTGTGCAGGCGCATGAGGGCGCGTGCGTCGTCGTTTTGGCTCCCAGTTTCTCCCGTTCGAATCCTTTCAACCTGTCCTATTAAAATTGGCCTATACTTATCTTAAAAATGGTGAAATATAGGTCTGATTGGAGGAAATTATGTTGAAATACCCTATTAAATGTACATTCAAGAGAGAAAGGGATTCGAAACCAGGTAAGTAGCATATCGATCTATGAACTAGTTCTTAACATGTTTTACAACATATGAGTATGTTGTTTACCTTATAAGAGCTTAGTATGTTAAGATGAGCTTTGATGATATTGAATGTTTATTGTATATTGTGACTGCTTGCCTGTGATGTAAGCATGATATAAACGATTGCCAGAATGTTCTATGTGTTGAACATGATAAATGTATGAAAGCATGCAGTAAATGCGAGTATGTTATGCATGTTAATGGAAAGGTTATGACTCTAGGATATGCTTATTGGTTGTCGAGCCATGACTTATTTATATGAGTATGATAAATGTATGAAAGCATGCATTAATGAGTTCCTGACCAACGCACTGTGTGCTAAGTCAGGGGCATGAGTACTCTTGGCCGTTGGTATATGAGATAAACAGGCCGCCAGAGAAATTAGTAGACAGACCGTATTTGACCGAGAGCGAGTCTTACATACGAGTCCAAAAATTCTAGATAAGCATATCAAAAGAGAGTCAGTAACCTAAGCTGGACGTAGCTGAGATATCTCATTAATGAACAGATGACCCTAGTAAGAGAAACTAGGAGTCAATGACGAATAAAACTTAAAAACACCTGAAAAGATTAGTTATGAATTCATGAAAGATAAAGTTGGCTACTTACTGGGTAATTTAATTACTCATCAAAATTATTTAACTTTTCTTTCGAGATTTAGTTGATGCAGGCCAACTGAGGACGAGGACGAGACTAGCGGGCTAGAAACTATTTGGGAATCCATGTCTGTGTCTATTTTGTGTACTTATGCTTTCGTTGTCAAGAATTTACTTTGGTCATTTTAAGTTTTAGAAATATTTTGAAATTTATGATTGGTTGTCAGAGTTTATTATCGATGTTAGTGGTAGCTCCTGTGAATCGCGTTGACGATAAACGAGTGTTACAACTTATTTCTTGCACGCCAAATTAGAAGCCTTTGATTGCTTCAAAAATTTTTGTGCTACTGTGAAGACGGAAACTGGAAGAAGAGTCAAGGCTTTAAGAACTGATAGAGGTGGAGAGTTCTGCTCGAACGAGTTTATTAAATTTTGTGAAGAGAAGGGCATAAGGAGGCAGTTAACAACAACATATACACCACAACAAAATGGTGTGGCCGAAAGGAAAAATATGACCATTCTCAACATGGTTCGAAGATTACTAAATAAAGGAGAAGTTCCGAAGGAATTCTGGCCAGAAGCTATCGTGTGGTCCGTTCACATTCTCAACCGGAGCCCTACTTTTTCTGTTAGAGATATGACTCCACAAGAAGCATGGAGCGGAAGAAAACCTGCAGTAGACCACTTTAGAATCTTTGGGTGCATAGCATATGCACACGTTCCTGATGAGAAAAGGAAGAAACTTGAAGACAAGAGTTTGAAGTGTGTGTTCCTTGGAGTAAGCGAGACTTCTAAGGCGTACAAGCTCTATGATCCTTTGACAAAGAAGGTGGTGGTAAGTCGTGATGTAATCTTTGACGAAAATCAGACTTGGTTGGACATGGGAAGAAAAGATCACTGTGAATCAGCGGATTCCTGTAGATCTTGAAGGAGAACAAGCTTCAGCCCCTATTCAGCCTCACTATGAGCATGGAGAGAGAGAGAGAGCTCATCACAAGCTCAACAAGAAGAACCAGTAGAAGAAGATCATGATCATAATCAAAGAAATCCAAGAACAAGAAAGAGAGAAAATTGGATGGTTGATTATAAGATGGACTATGACTCAAGTGATAGTGCTTATTTTGCATTCTTTATGGATAGTGATACAAACAATTGTCTATGAAGAAGCGGTAAAGGAGAAGAAATGGAAGGAAGCCATGGACAGTTAAATCAAATCCATAGAGAAGAAGAAGACTTGGGAGCTCACTGATCTTCCGCAAGGGCATAAAACAATCGGAGTCAAATGGGTTTTCAAAACCAAGTTGAATGAAAACGGAGAGGTGGATAAGTACAAGGCGCGACTCGTTGCAAAAGGATACAAGCAGAAGTATGGAGTTGATTATAAGGAGGTATTTGCACCAGTGGCACGTCAAGATACTATCAGGCTTATAATTTCTATTGCAGCACAGAAATCTTGGCCTATTTATCAATTTGATGTGAAACCGGCCTTCCTACATGGAGACCTTCAAGAAGAGGTATATGTGGAGCAACCAGAAGGTTTTGTTCAAAAAGGTAAAGAGGAAAAAGTATACAAGTTGAAGAAAGCTTTGTACGGTTTGAAGCAAGCGGAGAGAGCATGGTACAGTCGCATTGATTCTCATTTTGAAAAGATGGGATTCACTAAATGCCCATATGAACATACATAGGTTGTATGTGAAAACTGAAAAGGGAGGTAACATTCTCATTATTTGCTTATATGTCGACGATTTAATATTTACTGGAAAAAATGAAGAAATGTTTGAATTTTGTAGGAAGAGCATGATGAAGGAATTTGAAATGACAGATCTTGGTTTGATGAGATATTTTCTTGGAGTAGAAGTTACTCAAACTCCCGCAGGTCACTTTATCTGTCAGAAGAAATATGCTCAAGAATGACTTGAAAGATTGAAATTGGATGAGTGCACATTTGGAACTCCATCAGAATTGGGTTTGAAGTTGCACAAGGATATTGAAGGGCGAGAGGTTGATAAAAGGTACTTCAAACAAATTGTGGTAAGTTTGATGTACTTAACTTCAACAAGACCAGACATCATGTATGCGGTTAGTATGATAAGTCCTTACATGGAGCATCCAACGGAAAAAGATCTCAATGCAGCAAGAAGGATACTTCGTTATGTGAGAGGAACTTTTTCTTTGGGGGTATTCTACAAGAAAGGAGATGATCCGAAGATGGTTGGCTATACAGATAGCGACTATGCAGGTGATATAGATGATCGTAAAAGTACTTCAGGAAGTATTTTCATGATTAGTTCAGGAGCTATTTTCTGGTCTTCAAAGAAGCAACCTATTGTAACACTCTCAACTACAGAAGCAGAATTTGTGGCAGCAGCAGCATGCTCGTGCCAAGCAATTTGGTTAAGAAAAATGCTTGAAATTCTTAATTAGAAGCAACCAGGTACAGCAGTTATATATTGTGATAATATGTCAACTATTAAGTTGTTTAAAAATCCTGTGTTGCATGGAAGGAGTAAGCACATAGATGTTCGATTTCATTTCTTGCGTGATTTGTGTAAAGAAGGCATTATTGAACTCAACTTTTGCCGAAGTGATGAACAAATCGCAGAGCTATTCACAAAACCCTTGAAACAACCATTGTTGGAGAAGCTTAGAAGAAAGATGGGGATGTGTAGAATTCAAGATGTATATCAAAAAGATGAAGTGAAGTTCTAAACTGATTTCTGCCGAATTCAGTTTAAGGGAGGGTGTTGAAGGGACACTAGTAGATACATTTCTAAAGATAGAAAAAGTAGTAGTTTGTTTAACAAATTTAGTTACTACGGAGAAGGAGGGGTGAAAGCAATTTCATCCACAGAAATCCCAACCAACTCCAGGAAGCAATGAAATCCTGTCCTATAAATGATGGTGTTAATATAACGAAGCAATTTGGATCTTAAGCACTTTAAGAACATTAATTATAGTATATAACTAGCATGTTCATAAGTATTAAAACTTAATTAGTTTAGATACTAACCTTTTGTAGTTCAAACTCCTTTTTCCTCACGAACCGGTTTCGAATCACCACTAGTGTCTTCTCCACTATCCTCCGGCCTTAGAACGGGATTGTGGAATCCGGTGAGTGACTAAACTTGGAAGGGATTTTGTATATGTGAAGAGATGTTTGTGAGAGGTTTTTCTCAAGGTTTTCCACCAAGAAGAAGAAGACCTTCCATGTACAATGATCACTCTATTTAAAGAGTGATGTTTGCATGTTCATGCAAATTTGAGATCACCAAATTTTGACACTTAAAATTCCACTCAAATGTTTGGGATTATGTGGCAAGCATGCATGTTTGAGTTAACCAAATTTTGACACTCAAAATTCCACTCAAACTTGTGGGGTTTATTTGGCAAACATGCAAGTTTGGTTAAACCAAATTTTGACACCTCAAAATTCCACTAACATGATTTTTCCATTAGATGAAAGTCAACATTTTGACTTTCTTCATTTTAATTAGATGAAAGTCAACATTTTGACTTTCTTCATTTTAATTCAACAATTAATTTGAATAATGAATTTCAAATTAAAGTAACATTAAATAATTAATTAAACTATTTAATTAATATTTAATATTAATTCAAATGCCAATCCCAATCAATTCCGACACATAATTGATTAAGATATTTAAATCTTATTTAAATATCTCAGATTCTCTCTTTTCGTTTAATTCGTAAATAAAATAAAATTGCGGTTAAATATATCGTATATATGTAACGCATATTCCCTAATTTGAATTCGAACACTTCGAACTCACTCGTCACACTGTTCTATGGTTTAGTCCGATATGAGCTAGCAGAGGGACCTAATGGACCTATAGATCATGGGCTCCAACGATTCAAGATTAACCGATTAAACTCATTAACCTGGTTAACCAACATTCGTTAACTACTAGGACACTCCACTATAGCCTAGTAGTTGCACTCCCCTCACTATAGATATATTTCTGTCCATCTGATATAACCATGATTAGTAAGTCGATCCTTCACAGGTTGTTCGTAACTAGAGCTGGGTCAATTTACCGTTTTACCCCTGAAGTTACTTCTTGTTCCTTATGTCTCACTGATCCTCTAATAAACAATTGGTTTGTGGTCCAACCAGTAAACCGAATCCCTCTCAGGCCAATGAGAGGGTGGGGCCCCTTGTTCAAGACCTGGAGTCAGTGCTTAAGGGAACTACCTTTCTTCTATCCCTAAAAGTGGGTAGGAGTGAATTCCGTCTTGCACCCCACGTCCCCAGCCATTCACCCAGTCTTACCCCTGAAATGGGAGGCCTGTTGAGTCGGCGAACTAGAGCCACTCTCACCCATGCAAATCTAAGGATAATTCCGAATAAACAGGAGTTCATGGTTAGCTCAGGATTAAAACCGAGTTACCTAGGTTATCGAATGAAAAGAAAATCAGTCTCAACAGTAAACGACTTTATAAAGTGAGAGTGGTTTTCTTCATGGTCCGATCTTATGCAATACTCATTGCATAGGACGCCCCCACTCACATGTCTCCACATGCACAATTTAGTGATCGCATTGTTTATATCATATACAAAAGTGGGCCGCATCCATAGTGTCCCCAGAATAAGGTACTCAGCCTTATCCTTATACTATAGATCATTTTGACTATATACTTGAACTTGATCCACTCTTATGTCTCTACATATAGTTCAAGTAATCATACTATAGCCAGAGTGTTCTTAGTTTATTGGATTTAGATTAATGATCGTAAAGTTCACTTTATTCAATAACAATCTTTATTGAATAAATAACAATAATAACTTTATTGAAAATAGAATATGTTTTTGTTTACAAACTATGAGTTTTAGGACATAAAACCCAACAATAAAATGACCTCCCTTTCCAATCATTCAAATCACTCCTCCTCTCAATTTCACTTCAATTTTTGTTGTCACCAACTACTTGTTGGTACGATCATAAAAGGGAATATCCCCAATGCATGAACACACAATGATGCATGGGGTCCTAACATTTTTCCTTTTTCATTATCATGTATGACAATCCCTCTAGTGTCTTCCTTCATATCACATCATTATCATAACTTTTCATGTAGTTTCAGGGTTGTGTATCATGTTGAAACATCTTATTGCATGTCATTCATATCATACATCTTATCATGTCACGTGTATCATATCGTAAGCATATCATGTCTCTCAACATATCATGTCATACCGTACACATATCATATCTCAAACATATCGTCAAATGCATCACATCATAACGTAAATCATAAACATTTCACACATATCAAGCATATTACAAATGGTATCAGAGTTAGACACCAAGCAATGTGCCAGTAAGGACACTAGGCCCCAAAAAGGGGTTGTATTGGGGGTCCCACGTCAATTGGAGAAGGGAACGAGTGCCAGTGAGGACGAAGGTCTCCGAAGGGAGGTGGATTGTGAGATCCCACATCGGTTGGGGAGGAGAATGAATCATTCTTTACTAGGGTGTGGAAACTTCTTTTCCCTAGTAGACACGTTTTATAAACATTGAGGGGAAGCCGTAAAGGGAAAGCCCAAAGAGGACAATATCTTCTAGCAATGGGCTTGGGCCGTTACAATATGTGAAGATGCAATAGCGAAAGCTCAAAGATATAATCTAGAAGTCTAATGGATCGATTTTGATTTCTAGAAGATGCAAACGGAAGATTATTTATACTAGAAACAAAAAGAAATATATATGGTAACACCGGGATGATAAACTCCGTGGTAACTAGAGATTTATATTGATGACTTCTAGTACGTACAATTATAGATAGTATTGATTTTGACTTCAAGCATTAGATCGCCTGTCTCAGTTAAGAGGAGTCATGAAAAGAACAGGTTCAAAATCACGATCAATTCCTTTTTCAAATCCTGCGGCAGCTGCACGAGCCCTTCCTGCATACAGAGAGTATTGAGGATATAATCCTCTAGCCACAGTGGAGTTTACCATCCGAGTATTAACTCGTATACTTCTCTTTCCATTTTTTCTCTTTTCTTTTACGTATTTGAGTCTAAATTGAAAATGTGAATTTGTGCAATACTAACAAAGAATTTTGGTGGAGATGAGATGGGGAGGAAAGAGAAAGAAGACAGAGAAAGAAAATTAAAAAAATAAAAGAAAAATAAAAGTTCTTAGAATTTAATTTACTTTAATATTAAAATTAATAATAAATATATTTTTATCACATCACCATTTCATAACTATAACATTAATATATTTATCTTAAATTGGTCTAAAAATAATTTTAAAAAAAATGTCTAGTCAACCTTAAATAATATAAAATTAACAATAATAACAAAAAAAAAAAACATTTTTCCAAGCTCGAATATTAAAATATTGAATTTTAAAACTTAAGAAAAAAATTAGTATCAAACTCTACATATTTTAGAGACTAAAAAATGTAATTAATTTGTAATCAAGAAATAAATATAAAAAAAATTAATGATATCTTCAAACATATAAAATAAAACTATATATGTATCATGATACTTGACAGCGTAATTAAATATGTTGTCCTATTTTATATTGACTCGTACGTGGGACACTAAATTAAACTGTTTTTGTCTATTTTGTTGAATATGGATAAAAGGATCTCGACATCATCCGACAAGAACAAACCAACACCAATTTGTATTTAAAAACCATTCATTTTTCAAAACCCTTTTAAGAACAAAATATTTTGTTATAAAATGGCATTATTTTATGGGATTGGTTTTGATTTGTTGAGCATGAAGGGATTTTATTGCATTTCTTTGCCGTATGAGTGAGATGCCTATTTACAGTCAAGATTCGGTAGAGATATGTTTGGTAGATATTTAGTAAAGATATGATAGAAATATATATGGAAGATACTTAGTAAATATTTGGTAGAGATATATGGGTAGATTACGATTAAACCTATGTTTATATTTAGTAAACTGAAACTATATATATACTCCTTTAGACAGTGATTTCAAAATGTACTTTTCTTCGTCCTCTATATTCTATATTGTTGTACAAGTCATCAATAAAATCTTTAGTCAATATTCCTCCTTGAATTTTCTTTCTCCTGTTCCTTGCGTTCATTAGTCATTATTCCTCCTTGAATGTTCTCTCTCCTGTTCCTTGCGTTCATCTTGATCGAGTGTGTGCGTTGTTGAGCCCTAAGAACTGGTATCAGAGCGAGACGAGATCCATCATGA
Organism: Cucurbita pepo subsp. pepo; assembly: GCF_002806865.2. Classification (NCBI taxonomy): domain Eukaryota; kingdom Viridiplantae; phylum Streptophyta; class Magnoliopsida; order Cucurbitales; family Cucurbitaceae; genus Cucurbita; species Cucurbita pepo. The sequence continues at coordinate 1,955,813 of NC_036652.1, forward strand.
TCTGTGAAGATGGAAATTTCAAAGATTGGGATTGAAAAGTTTGATGAATTCGATTTCAGTTTCTGGAAGATGTAGATTGAAGATTGTCTGTACCAAAAAGATCTTCACGAACCCCTATTATGGGTTAAGCCGGATACTATGACCAAGAAGCAGTGGAAACTTAATGATCGGTAGTCCTTCGGGTTGATCCGATTGACACTGTTCAGAAATGTGGCGTTCAACATCTTCAAAGAGAAGACAACTTCAGATCTATTGAAGGTGCGGTCTAATATATACGAGGAATCGTCGGCTATGAACAAGGTGTATTTGATGCGGAGATTATTCAATCTACAAATGTATGAAGGTGGATCTGTTACTGATCATATAAATGAATTCAATATGATTGTAAGTCAACTGAATTCGGTGGAAATTAATTTCGAAGATGAAATTAAGGCACTGATTTTGATGTCATTTTTACCCGAGTCGTGGGATACTGTTGTTGCCACGATCAGCAGTTCCCGAGGATCTAAGAAGCTGAAGTTCGATAAAATCCGAGTTGTAGTTCTTAGCGAAAGTATTCTCAAACGAGAAATTGGGGATTCATCTGGTAGTGCTCTTAGTGTTGACCAAAGGGGAAGAAACAAATCAAAGGGCCCAAACAATGAGCAATCAAAATTAAAGAATCGGGGAAAATCTCCAAACAAACCAAATGCAAAGTGTTGGAGTTGTGGAGAAAAAGGTCACTTTCGGGCAGATAGTACAAAGAAGAAGCAGAATCACAAATCAAAGGATGACGATGATTCGGTAAATTCAGCAAACGACATTGGGGATTCTCTAATCCTTAGCGTGGACAGTCCGATTGAATCTTGAATTTTGGATCCAGGTGCATCTTTTCATTCATCTCCAAATAAAGAGTTGTTTCGAAATTTCAAGTCTAGAAATTTCGAGAAGGTGTATCTTGCCAACAACAAAGATTGGAAGATTGAAGGAAAAGGGGATGTCTGCATAAAAACTATGGTAGGAAATCAGTGGACATTAAAGATGTCAGATATATTTCTGGTCTCAAGAAGAACTTGATCTCTATTGGTCAGTTGGACAGCACAGGTTATGCAACAGAGTTTGGAAAGAGTTTGTGCAAGATTGTGAAGGGTGCTATGGTTGTAGCACGTGGCACAAAATCTGGAACCTTATACACCACTGTAGGCTGTGTAAACATAGTTGTTGTTGCTGAGAGTGCTTCTAATTCAAGTCTATGACACAATAGACTTGGACATATGAGCGTCAAAGGGATGAAGATGTTGGCTATGAAAGGAGTTTTGGAAGGTCTGAAATTTGTTGATATGAGTTCTTGTGAGAACTGCGTTATGAGCAAGAAGAAACGAGTTAGCTTCACAAAGATTGCCAGAGAATTGAAGAAAGGTTTCAGGACAACGAAGCAAGTGGGAGTTGGAGGTTGAGTTGCTGAAAGATTCATCTAGTGATGTTATAGCGGGTACTCAAGAAACTTCTGAGACTGTTGCTGAGGAACCAAAAGTGGAGCAAGTGACACCTGAGCAAGTGTTGAAAAGATCATCCAGAGCTATCAGAATACCAGATAGATATGTACCTTCTTTACACTATCGGTTGGTGACTAATGAAGGGGAACGAGAGCCCCTTGATAAGGCCTTACATTTAGAGGATACAACCAAGTGGGAGTAAGTCATGGATGATGGGATGTCTAGGCTTCATAAATAAGTTGCTATTTCATCAGTTGAGGCTGAGTATGTAGCAATAGTTGAAGCTGGAAAGGAGATGCTATGGATGACGGATTATCTAAAAGATAGTTAGAGTGTCATACAGTTGGTGAGGAACCCGGTCTATCATTCAAAAATAAAATACAGAAGACGATACCATTTCACTTTGAAGTTAGTGGAAGATGACGATGTGTTTGGAGGAGATAAAAGGTGCAAAGAATCTAGCAAACATGTTGTGTTGATGTTGGAACATTGAGGTTGTACAAAGCCTAAGTGGTATGGTGCAGATTGAGAATGAAACTCTTGGTTGATTAGATCAGTCTACTAGTGGGAGATTGTTGAAATATGGAGCTTGATGCCTATTTACAGTAAAGATCGGGCAGAGATATGTTTGGTAGATATTTTTAGTAAAATTGGATAGAAATGTAGATGGTAGATTAGGTTAAAATCGGTTAAACCTACATATAGTAACCTGAAACCATATATATACCCTAGTAATTTCAAAATCCTATCATTCTCGGTATTCTCCCTCATTTTACATTCCTGAAGTCATCAATAAAATATAAATTTGGATCAAATNGTGCGTGAATTGTTGAGCGATGTTATGTGAATTGTTGAGCGATCTTAACATCTTTTACCTTCTTTTTTAGTGACTCAATCATAGAAACTTCTAAGTCAAATGTGCTTTCTTTAGGAAGCATGTAAGTGAGGCAAACTTGCCAAAGATAACAATCAAAACCATGACAAAACAATCATAAGAAAATTTATTTCTTATTTATTAGATAAAAACCTTGTAGTGTTGTACGATATTTAAAATGAGTATTTGAACTAAAACGTCTTCATATTTGATAGAAGAACTTCATCGATCAATTTGTCCAAGTTCTTGTAAGCAAACCCACCACGATTATATGCTTCTTCAGCTTTAATCTTCAAGTTCATAACATTCTCCTTCATTTTCTTACCCTTTTCACCATCCATTAGCTCTCTTACAAGCTCCTCCACTTCATTTCTTTTGACATTGCTATCAATTTCCATTCCAATGCCCCACTCAGTACAACAATAACGACAGTTTGTCTGCTGTTCAGCAAAGAAAGGCCATGAGATCATCGGCACGCCAGCACAGATACTCTCAAGCGTTGAATTCCAACCACTATGCGTTAGAAACCCTCCAACCGAAGGATGGTTCAACACTTGTTCTTGACAACACCAACTTGCTATCATGCTTCTCTCTTTGGTTTCTTCCACAAATTTAGGTGGCAAAATGGCGGAATCTCCCACCACTACGTCAGGTCTTGTAATCCACAAGAATGGCTTCCCACTGTTCGCTAATCCCCAAGCAAACTCGATCAATTGCTCCGGTGTCATCACGGTTATACTACCAAAATTTACATAAACAACCGAGTTCGGTTCCTTTGAATTCAGCCACTCAACGCACTTTGGTTCCTCAGCCCAAAGATTTGAACCTAACACTTTTAAACTTTGGTCCTCAATTTGGTTGGCAAGCAAGTGAAGTGGACCAATAGCGTAAATAGACTGAAGGATGGAAGAAAGAGAATTCAAAACATCTCGTTCAAGTGGTTCATATGTGTTTATTATAATCGCAGAAGCTTCTTGAGATCTTTTCATTTGTTGAGTGAGGAAATTTAGCATGATATCATCTGGGTTTGTAGTTCTAATAAAACTAGGAAGGTCTCTCAAACGTATATTTTTCATTTCATCCGTCCATTCTATTGTATTTTCCAAATATCCATTTGTGATATGACTCGCATCTGTTCACAAATAAATAAGTCAAAATTCAAATAAAGGCAAGTCTCAAATTAAAAAATTAGTTAAATTACATCTACTTAATAGATTTTATTGTTTCAATTTTATATATAATAGATGAGGGAATTTTTTAAAATTTCAAATAGATCAAGAACTTATTAATAAAAAAAAAACTCCAAATCTTTACGTATACAAAATTGAAAGTTATTCATTATAAACTTTTTAAGGGTAATGAAAAGTTTATAAATTTTATTAACTGTTTCTTAGTTGAGAAACTTATTTTAATCAAATAAACTATTTAAACTTGCAACTTAATTATAAAAAAAATGACTTCAAAACAACAAACAATATTCAAACTTAAATCATACCTTGGAGTGGTACCAAACCTTTTTTAATGACCTCACGATAATGCATATAACCCAAATAGCCACAAGCACTGGCGGTCCAAAACAAAGCATAAGGAATTTTAAATTTATTGGCGGCCAACATAGAGAAAGACATGACAGCATCTCCAACAATGCAGCTAACCGGCGGGATGTCACCAGCTGAATTAAGCTGAGAAATAAGATCACAAAAAGGAGCTAAACAATTCTTGGAGGTGGATTGACAAAGCGAAGGAATATCTTGAGTAGAATTGGCATCGGAGAACGGAAGGCCATCGGGGATAGTTCGAAATTCAAAATCTAGCAAGCCATCGAGCGAATCGGGGCCTCTCGACTTGAGCAGACGCCTATGATTGTACTCGGTGTTAACGAAAGTTATGTGGAAGCCTCTATGATGGAGAAGCTTAGCCAACCTTAGCATAGGGTTGATATGGCCTTGAGCTGGATATGGGATGCACACAGCATGTGGTTTATCAGCTTTTGAGGATGAACCCATCTTTTGATTGCTTGGCTCAGTTTTGGGAGATGGAAAGGAAGAAACTGAAACATCTTATAGGCTGCACAAGCAAGGATATTTCATTATTTTCTTAATTTATTGGCTGACGTTTGGGACACGAAACATATGGATATCCGAAAAAGAACAAAAAACGAGGTAAAATTATTACATCTGCCAACTTATCGTCATGTTATTATAATGAATAGCTTCATACATTATTAATTATGATAAAAAAAAATTTAATTTATATCTCCGATATCTTGGAATCTTAATTTAATTATACCTTCGTTAAATTATTTTAGACGATTATTAGTTAAATAATAGGTTTACTTTGTAAAGACAACAATTTTATATTTTATATTAAAAAAATTTCAAGTTGTTTGACATGTGTACGAGATTTGAATTTGATAGTATTTTCATCATCATGTTTTTTAATTTTAATTAACGTCACCTTAATATAAAAATAATAAATGTAAGGTTCATTCACCACTATATAATAGAAAATTAGCAAAATGACTAGGAGTGTATGTCGATTGGGTTGGATTGCGTTCGAGAAAATTTTTGGACCAACTTAAAATTTTGAGTTGTCCGATTGCTTTGTTCTTTTAATTATTGAAAAAAATTCTATTTATGCACGATACATGTTACATAATAATTAAAATGTAACAACCCAAGCCCACTGCGGTTCGTTCCCCTTTCCAACCGATGGGATCTCACAATTCGCTCCCATGGCGGCCAAGCATCCTTGTTCGTACACTGCTCGGTGAATGACTTTGATAACATTTGTAACAACCCAAGCNCTCTTTGGTTTCTTCCACAAATTTAGGTGGCAAAATGGCGGAATCTCCCACCACTACGTCAGGTCTTGTAATCCACAAGAATGGCTTCCCACTGTTCGCTAATCCCCAAGCAAACTCGATCAATTGCTCCGGTGTCATCACGGTTATACTACCAAAATTTACATAAACAACCGAGTTCGGTTCCTTTGAATTCAGCCACTCAACGCACTTTGGTTCCTCAGCCCAAAGATTTGAACCTAACACTTTTAAACTTTGGTCCTCAATTTGGTTGGCAAGCAAGTGAAGTGGACCAATAGCGTAAATAGACTGAAGGATGGAAGAAAGAGAATTCAAAACATCTCGTTCAAGTGGTTCATATGTGTTTATTATAATCGCAGAAGCTTCTTGAGATCTTTTCATTTGTTGAGTGAGGAAATTTAGCATGATATCATCTGGGTTTGTAGTTCTAATAAAACTAGGAAGGTCTCTCAAACGTATATTTTTCATTTCATCCGTCCATTCTATTGTATTTTCCAAATATCCATTTGTGATATGACTCGCATCTGTTCACAAATAAATAAGTCAAAATTCAAATAAAGGCAAGTCTCAAATTAAAAAATTAGTTAAATTACATCTACTTAATAGATTTTATTGTTTCAATTTTATATATAATAGATGAGGGAATTTTTTAAAATTTCAAATAGATCAAGAACTTATTAATAAAAAAAAAACTCCAAATCTTTACGTATACAAAATTGAAAGTTATTCATTATAAACTTTTTAAGGGTAATGAAAAGTTTATAAATTTTATTAACTGTTTCTTAGTTGAGAAACTTATTTTAATCAAATAAACTATTTAAACTTGCAACTTAATTATAAAAAAAATGACTTCAAAACAACAAACAATATTCAAACTTAAATCATACCTTGGAGTGGTACCAAACCTTTTTTAATGACCTCACGATAATGCATATAACCCAAATAGCCACAAGCACTGGCGGTCCAAAACAAAGCATAAGGAATTTTAAATTTATTGGCGGCCAACATAGAGAAAGACATGACAGCATCTCCAACAATGCAGCTAACCGGCGGGATGTCACCAGCTGAATTAAGCTGAGAAATAAGATCACAAAAAGGAGCTAAACAATTCTTGGAGGTGGATTGACAAAGCGAAGGAATATCTTGAGTAGAATTGGCATCGGAGAACGGAAGGCCATCGGGGATAGTTCGAAATTCAAAATCTAGCAAGCCATCGAGCGAATCGGGGCCTCTCGACTTGAGCAGACGCCTATGATTGTACTCGGTGTTAACGAAAGTTATGTGGAAGCCTCTATGATGGAGAAGCTTAGCCAACCTTAGCATAGGGTTGATATGGCCTTGAGCTGGATATGGGATGCACACAGCATGTGGTTTATCAGCTTTTGAGGATGAACCCATCTTTTGATTGCTTGGCTCAGTTTTGGGAGATGGAAAGGAAGAAACTGAAACATCTTATAGGCTGCACAAGCAAGGATATTTCATTATTTTCTTAATTTATTGGCTGACGTTTGGGACACGAAACATATGGATATCCGAAAAAGAACAAAAAACGAGGTAAAATTATTACATCTGCCAACTTATCGTCATGTTATTATAATGAATAGCTTCATACATTATTAATTATGATAAAAAAAAATTTAATTTATATCTCCGATATCTTGGAATCTTAATTTAATTATACCTTCGTTAAATTATTTTAGACGATTATTAGTTAAATAATAGGTTTACTTTGTAAAGACAACAATTTTATATTTTATATTAAAAAAATTTCAAGTTGTTTGACATGTGTACGAGATTTGAATTTGATAGTATTTTCATCATCATGTTTTTTAATTTTAATTAACGTCACCTTAATATAAAAATAATAAATGTAAGGTTCATTCACCACTATATAATAGAAAATTAGCAAAATGACTAGGAGTGTATGTCGATTGGGTTGGATTGCGTTCGAGAAAATTTTTGGACCAACTTAAAATTTTGAGTTGTCCGATTGCTTTGTTCTTTTAATTATTGAAAAAAATTCTATTTATGCACGATACATGTTACATAATAATTAAAATGTAACAACCCAAGCCCACTGCGGTTCGTTCCCCTTTCCAACCGATGGGATCTCACAATTCGCTCCCATGGCGGCCAAGCATCCTTGTTCGTACACTGCTCGGTGAATGACTTTGATAACATTTGTAACAACCCAAGCCCACCCATTAGTAGATATTGTCAACTTTAGTTAGTTACATATTGCCGTCAGAATCACAGTTTTAAAACGCATCTACTAGGAGAGAGGTTTCCATACCCTCGTAAGGAATCTTTAGTTCCCATTTCCAACCGATGTGGGATCTCACATAAAATCTCATAAAGTTCAANCGCTAATCCCCAAGCAAACTCGATCAATTGCTCCGGTGTCATCACGGTTATACTACCAAAATTTACATAAACAACCGAGTTCGGTTCCTTTGAATTCAGCCACTCAACGCACTTTGGTTCCTCAGCCCAAAGATTTGAACCTAACACTTTTAAACTTTGGTCCTCAATTTGGTTGGCAAGCAAGTGAAGTGGACCAATAGCGTAAATAGACTGAAGGATGGAAGAAAGAGAATTCAAAACATCTCGTTCAAGTGGTTCATATGTGTTTATTATAATCGCAGAAGCTTCTTGAGATCTTTTCATTTGTTGAGTGAGGAAATTTAGCATGATATCATCTGGGTTTGTAGTTCTAATAAAACTAGGAAGGTCTCTCAAACGTATATTTTTCATTTCATCCGTCCATTCTATTGTATTTTCCAAATATCCATTTGTGATATGACTCGCATCTGTTCACAAATAAATAAGTCAAAATTCAAATAAAGGCAAGTCTCAAATTAAAAAATTAGTTAAATTACATCTACTTAATAGATTTTATTGTTTCAATTTTATATATAATAGATGAGGGAATTTTTTAAAATTTCAAATAGATCAAGAACTTATTAATAAAAAAAAAACTCCAAATCTTTACGTATACAAAATTGAAAGTTATTCATTATAAACTTTTTAAGGGTAATGAAAAGTTTATAAATTTTATTAACTGTTTCTTAGTTGAGAAACTTATTTTAATCAAATAAACTATTTAAACTTGCAACTTAATTATAAAAAAAATGACTTCAAAACAACAAACAATATTCAAACTTAAATCATACCTTGGAGTGGTACCAAACCTTTTTTAATGACCTCACGATAATGCATATAACCCAAATAGCCACAAGCACTGGCGGTCCAAAACAAAGCATAAGGAATTTTAAATTTATTGGCGGCCAACATAGAGAAAGACATGACAGCATCTCCAACAATGCAGCTAACCGGCGGGATGTCACCAGCTGAATTAAGCTGAGAAATAAGATCACAAAAAGGAGCTAAACAATTCTTGGAGGTGGATTGACAAAGCGAAGGAATATCTTGAGTAGAATTGGCATCGGAGAACGGAAGGCCATCGGGGATAGTTCGAAATTCAAAATCTAGCAAGCCATCGAGCGAATCGGGGCCTCTCGACTTGAGCAGACGCCTATGATTGTACTCGGTGTTAACGAAAGTTATGTGGAAGCCTCTATGATGGAGAAGCTTAGCCAACCTTAGCATAGGGTTGATATGGCCTTGAGCTGGATATGGGATGCACACAGCATGTGGTTTATCAGCTTTTGAGGATGAACCCATCTTTTGATTGCTTGGCTCAGTTTTGGGAGATGGAAAGGAAGAAACTGAAACATCTTATAGGCTGCACAAGCAAGGATATTTCATTATTTTCTTAATTTATTGGCTGACGTTTGGGACACGAAACATATGGATATCCGAAAAAGAACAAAAAACGAGGTAAAATTATTACATCTGCCAACTTATCGTCATGTTATTATAATGAATAGCTTCATACATTATTAATTATGATAAAAAAAAATTTAATTTATATCTCCGATATCTTGGAATCTTAATTTAATTATACCTTCGTTAAATTATTTTAGACGATTATTAGTTAAATAATAGGTTTACTTTGTAAAGACAACAATTTTATATTTTATATTAAAAAAATTTCAAGTTGTTTGACATGTGTACGAGATTTGAATTTGATAGTATTTTCATCATCATGTTTTTTAATTTTAATTAACGTCACCTTAATATAAAAATAATAAATGTAAGGTTCATTCACCACTATATAATAGAAAATTAGCAAAATGACTAGGAGTGTATGTCGATTGGGTTGGATTGCGTTCGAGAAAATTTTTGGACCAACTTAAAATTTTGAGTTGTCCGATTGCTTTGTTCTTTTAATTATTGAAAAAAATTCTATTTATGCACGATACATGTTACATAATAATTAAAATGTAACAACCCAAGCCCACTGCGGTTCGTTCCCCTTTCCAACCGATGGGATCTCACAATTCGCTCCCATGGCGGCCAAGCATCCTTGTTCGTACACTGCTCGGTGAATGACTTTGATAACATTTGTAACAACCCAAGCCCACCCATTAGTAGATATTGTCAACTTTAGTTAGTTACATATTGCCGTCAGAATCACAGTTTTAAAACGCATCTACTAGGAGAGAGGTTTCCATACCCTCGTAAGGAATCTTTAGTTCCCATTTCCAACCGATGTGGGATCTCACATAAAATCTCATAAAGTTCAAATGTAAAATATTTATGAGTCACAATGCATAAGTAACATTGGCTACCGACCTTAAATGTTCTTAATTTAAAAGTATGGATTGGGTTGGATTGTAACCCTATTTTCAAGTTGGTTGGGTGACCCTATAAAAAAAATGTCAACCCCCAAAACAAACGTAACTTTTAGTTTTTGAACAATTTAATCCAACCTAAAAAAAATCTAACCCAACCAAATTGAGTGAGATTTTGTAGTGTGAGTGTGAGATATACACCTTGTTCACTTTGATTATTTGATTGGTTGCCACCTGTGCATGTAGGAAAATTTCTTCTTTTTGAACAACATAAGTCTGCGTGATATGAACCAAGAGACATCAATCATACAATATACNAGAAGCTTCTTGAGATCTTTTCATTTGTTGAGTGAGGAAATTTAGCATGATATCATCTGGGTTTGTAGTTCTAATAAAACTAGGAAGGTCTCTCAAACGTATATTTTTCATTTCATCCGTCCATTCTATTGTATTTTCCAAATATCCATTTGTGATATGACTCGCATCTGTTCACAAATAAATAAGTCAAAATTCAAATAAAGGCAAGTCTCAAATTAAAAAATTAGTTAAATTACATCTACTTAATAGATTTTATTGTTTCAATTTTATATATAATAGATGAGGGAATTTTTTAAAATTTCAAATAGATCAAGAACTTATTAATAAAAAAAAAACTCCAAATCTTTACGTATACAAAATTGAAAGTTATTCATTATAAACTTTTTAAGGGTAATGAAAAGTTTATAAATTTTATTAACTGTTTCTTAGTTGAGAAACTTATTTTAATCAAATAAACTATTTAAACTTGCAACTTAATTATAAAAAAAATGACTTCAAAACAACAAACAATATTCAAACTTAAATCATACCTTGGAGTGGTACCAAACCTTTTTTAATGACCTCACGATAATGCATATAACCCAAATAGCCACAAGCACTGGCGGTCCAAAACAAAGCATAAGGAATTTTAAATTTATTGGCGGCCAACATAGAGAAAGACATGACAGCATCTCCAACAATGCAGCTAACCGGCGGGATGTCACCAGCTGAATTAAGCTGAGAAATAAGATCACAAAAAGGAGCTAAACAATTCTTGGAGGTGGATTGACAAAGCGAAGGAATATCTTGAGTAGAATTGGCATCGGAGAACGGAAGGCCATCGGGGATAGTTCGAAATTCAAAATCTAGCAAGCCATCGAGCGAATCGGGGCCTCTCGACTTGAGCAGACGCCTATGATTGTACTCGGTGTTAACGAAAGTTATGTGGAAGCCTCTATGATGGAGAAGCTTAGCCAACCTTAGCATAGGGTTGATATGGCCTTGAGCTGGATATGGGATGCACACAGCATGTGGTTTATCAGCTTTTGAGGATGAACCCATCTTTTGATTGCTTGGCTCAGTTTTGGGAGATGGAAAGGAAGAAACTGAAACATCTTATAGGCTGCACAAGCAAGGATATTTCATTATTTTCTTAATTTATTGGCTGACGTTTGGGACACGAAACATATGGATATCCGAAAAAGAACAAAAAACGAGGTAAAATTATTACATCTGCCAACTTATCGTCATGTTATTATAATGAATAGCTTCATACATTATTAATTATGATAAAAAAAAATTTAATTTATATCTCCGATATCTTGGAATCTTAATTTAATTATACCTTCGTTAAATTATTTTAGACGATTATTAGTTAAATAATAGGTTTACTTTGTAAAGACAACAATTTTATATTTTATATTAAAAAAATTTCAAGTTGTTTGACATGTGTACGAGATTTGAATTTGATAGTATTTTCATCATCATGTTTTTTAATTTTAATTAACGTCACCTTAATATAAAAACTAAGTTTCTTTGCAATTCTATGTAGTTTAGATTGCATGTAGAATCATTCAAGCTCGACATGATCAATCTTGCTTGTGGAGTGATTCGAATCTCAAACAAGTGTTTGAGATATTTGATCAACAAGAGTCATTCAAGCTAGACATGATCGATCTTGCTTGTGAAGTGATTCGAATCTCAATCGAGTGTTCTTGTTTTGAGATATTCAATCAACAAGGTAATCCGAATCTTACCCCCTTGTAGTTGATTCCTTATCTTATCACTGTGTGTCTTTGTTTAATTTCTGTTCGTGGGTGTGTGAGTGTGATCAATCTTGTTTCCCCTTAAGCTACACCAGGCTGAATGATAAGCACCAATAATGCTAAATTTGCAAATCTAGAGGTTCTTTCTATGTTCCTTGCAAACTTTCACAAGTAAAGTTGACTTAAATGATGATTCTAACCAAGAGTTGGTTAGAAGGATGAATAACTCTTAGATCGAACTTGGAATCTATGNGTCACCAGCTGAATTAAGCTGAGAAATAAGATCACAAAAAGGAGCTAAACAATTCTTGGAGGTGGATTGACAAAGCGAAGGAATATCTTGAGTAGAATTGGCATCGGAGAACGGAAGGCCATCGGGGATAGTTCGAAATTCAAAATCTAGCAAGCCATCGAGCGAATCGGGGCCTCTCGACTTGAGCAGACGCCTATGATTGTACTCGGTGTTAACGAAAGTTATGTGGAAGCCTCTATGATGGAGAAGCTTAGCCAACCTTNTTTTTTGTGTTCTACCATGATTTTCTAACTTGAATATTATATGACTTTAAATAGGTAAAAAAGATAATCCAAATATAATTACCAACTACTAATAAAAACTATTAAATTAAAATAGAAGAAAATAAGACATGAAATAAATAGTTTTAACTGTAGTTAAACTAGCAACGACAAAAAGTTTTCTAATCATTTTTCAATGTTAAAGTGGTGTTTATTGCTACTTCATTATTTTCTTGATTTGATATGTTATAAAGATTTTTGAGCTCAAAATCTTTGTTTCAACTTGTACATTAGCTTGCCTTTGAAGATGTCTTGAATCTTCTTTACTCTCCTTTGTGTAATTGGTCCTTCGGGTACATGCAAAGAATCAGTAGTTGAATTCATATCATTAAACGTAGTCTCCAACGCGAGCCAAATCACGAGTAGTGGAGAAACCAACCGCAACAACAATAGATTCCTCAATGAAAGAAGAGAGTTGGAGACAGAGAAGTTGTTGATCAGCTACTTTCATGTCAAATATTTGATGTTGAGTGTTGTGGAGGTTGCTGGTTCAAAGCGAGGTGATGAAACCATAGTTCATTAACGTAGCCCAACATGTCTTGACTCTCAAGGAGAGAAAGAAGTTGATTTTTTCAAAAAAGATATTGGAGGAATAAAGCTTGACGGTGATCATTTGGATTAGAGTGTTGAAAGGAAGATGAAAAGAGGATTTAGAAATCTCTGAAAAAAAGGATCGAGATTGCTAAACCAATGAACTCTGATACCATGAGAAAATTTACTAAAATCACCACACGGAGGGAGACTTTCCTATTTATAATCATTTACATAATTAAATAAGATGAAATAGATTACAAAGGGAAGGGAAAGGATATTAGTCTAAGTTAAATATGATACATATGATAAATCGTAATGGAAGACTAAGTACCATCAAATACAAGATCATATGCTAAACCGTAATTGAAGACTAAGTATCCTCAACAAAAATAACGTGTATTTGTGAGTAAGTTTCAAAATGCATTAACAATTTCTCTTTGCCGGATTGAAGAGTTCTTTTTTTGAAGCACTTAAAGGGTTGGTTTGTAGAGCAAAATGAAGATCTTTTTTGTGATGTCCATTACCATAGAACCTACAATTTTAAAAGATTGAACGTAGTCCTCATTTTGAGGCGAACCAATATTTCATTCGATATTGTTTATTTTCGGTTTCTTTTATATGTGATCGTGACTTATTAACTTGTATACTTTAATATGTGAATGATAGATTATCACGACAACACATGCAACCCCAGTAGCCATAGGCACTGGCTGTCCAAAACAAAGCATTAGGAATTTTAAATTTGTTGGCCGCCAACATAGAGAAGGACATGATAGCATCTCCAACGATGCAACTAATCGGCGGGTCGTCAGCAGCTGAGTTAAGCCGAGAGATAAGATCACAAAAAGGAGCTAAACAATTCTTGGAGGTGGATTGGGAAAGGGAAGGAATATCTTGGGTAGAATTGGCATCGGAGAACGGAAGGCCATTGGGGATGGTTCGGAATTGAAAATCTAGCAAGCCATTGAGCGAGTCAGGGCCTCTCGACCTAAGTAGACGCCTATGATTATACTCGTTGTTAACGTAAGTTATGTGGAAACCTGTTTGATGGAGAAGCTTAGCCAAGCTTAGCATAGGGTTGATATGGCCTTGAGCTGGATATGGGATACACACAGCATGTGGTTTATCAGTTTTTGAGGCAGAACCCATATTTTCATAGCTTGGCTCAGTTTTGGGACATGGAAAGGAAGAAACTGGAATATCTTATAGGCTGCACAACCAATCAATTTATTATTATTATTATTATTATTATTATAAATTATTGAATAACAAAAAAATAATGTAAGATTATTACAGCTGCCAACTTGTCGTTATGTTATTATACTGAATAGCTTCGTACATTATTAATTATGAGCAAAGATTAATTTATATATCTCATATCTTAATTTAATTATACCAAACTTTAAATTATTTTTTACCATTATTGGTTAAATAATAGATTTACTTTTAAAATACCAATTTTTTTTGTGCTTCGTAGCATTTTGATAATCGTGTTTTTCTAATTTTTATTTATAAATATAAAATTAATATATAATGTCTCATTAATATAAAAATAATAAAATTAATATCGAATCAAGTTTAAATAATAAGAAATGTTTTGTTTTCATCTCCAACTAACGTAAGATCTTATAATCCACTTTCTTTTGAGGTCAAGCGTTCTTGCTGACACACCGTCCGGTGACTTGCTCAATTTGTAACAGTTCAAGCTGCACTAGCCGATATTGTCTATTTTGATCCATTGCGTATCGTTGTCAGCTTCACAATTTTAAAACGTATCTACTAGGAGGAGATTTTCACACCCTGGTAAGGAATGTTTTATTTTTCTTTCTAATCGATGTGGGATCTCACGTAAAATTCCATAAAGTTCAAATATAAAATATTTACGAGACACAATGCATAACTAAAATTGGTTACAAACCTTAAATATTTTTACTTTTTTTAAGTAGGTGGAATTGTGTATTAGATTTTATTTAGATTTTTTATTTGAATTAAATTTGATTTAATTATTTGATTTAGATTTAATTTAGTTATTTGATTTGGATTTCATTTTCAGTCTATTTATAAAGCTGTATAATAGTCAATTCTATTCTAGGATGTGAGATTTCTCTATTAGTCTTATTTGACCGTTTTCTCTCTATTCTTGAGATGTGGTATAGAGTCATGTCCTTAACTTAGACAAGTTTAAAAAGCAGCAGGCTTGCCCTTAACTTAGCCAAGTTAAAAGAGCAACAGTCTTATACATAATAAGAGTATGTCGATGGAGAGTTCATTTTGTGCATCCTGCAATTTCGAAATTTGATGGGTACTATGATCATTGGGCGATGCTCATGGANAATTCATATCATTAAACGTAGTCTCCAACGCGAGCCAAATCACGAGTAGTGGAGAAACCAACCGCAACAACAATAGATTCCTCAATGAAAGAAGAGAGTTGGAGACAGAGAAGTTGTTGATCAGCTACTTTCATGTCAAATATTTGATGTTGAGTGTTGTGGAGGTTGCTGGTTCAAAGCGAGGTGATGAAACCATAGTTCATTAACGTAGCCCAACATGTCTTGACTCTCAAGGAGAGAAAGAAGTTGATTTTTTCAAAAAAGATATTGGAGGAATAAAGCTTGACGGTGATCATTTGGATTAGAGTGTTGAAAGGAAGATGAAAAGAGGATTTAGAAATCTCTGAAAAAAAGGATCGAGATTGCTAAACCAATGAACTCTGATACCATGAGAAAATTTACTAAAATCACCACACGGAGGGAGACTTTCCTATTTATAATCATTTACATAATTAAATAAGATGAAATAGATTACAAAGGGAAGGGAAAGGATATTAGTCTAAGTTAAATATGATACATATGATAAATCGTAATGGAAGACTAAGTACCATCAAATACAAGATCATATGCTAAACCGTAATTGAAGACTAAGTATCCTCAACAAAAATAACGTGTATTTGTGAGTAAGTTTCAAAATGCATTAACAATTTCTCTTTGCCGGATTGAAGAGTTCTTTTTTTGAAGCACTTAAAGGGTTGGTTTGTAGAGCAAAATGAAGATCTTTTTTGTGATGTCCATTACCATAGAACCTACAATTTTAAAAGATTGAACGTAGTCCTCATTTTGAGGCGAACCAATATTTCATTCGATATTGTTTATTTTCGGTTTCTTTTATATGTGATCGTGACTTATTAACTTGTATACTTTAATATGTGAATGATAGATTATCACGACAACACATGCAACCCCAGTAGCCATAGGCACTGGCTGTCCAAAACAAAGCATTAGGAATTTTAAATTTGTTGGCCGCCAACATAGAGAAGGACATGATAGCATCTCCAACGATGCAACTAATCGGCGGGTCGTCAGCAGCTGAGTTAAGCCGAGAGATAAGATCACAAAAAGGAGCTAAACAATTCTTGGAGGTGGATTGGGAAAGGGAAGGAATATCTTGGGTAGAATTGGCATCGGAGAACGGAAGGCCATTGGGGATGGTTCGGAATTGAAAATCTAGCAAGCCATTGAGCGAGTCAGGGCCTCTCGACCTAAGTAGACGCCTATGATTATACTCGTTGTTAACGTAAGTTATGTGGAAACCTGTTTGATGGAGAAGCTTAGCCAAGCTTAGCATAGGGTTGATATGGCCTTGAGCTGGATATGGGATACACACAGCATGTGGTTTATCAGTTTTTGAGGCAGAACCCATATTTTCATAGCTTGGCTCAGTTTTGGGACATGGAAAGGAAGAAACTGGAATATCTTATAGGCTGCACAACCAATCAATTTATTATTATTATTATTATTATTATTATAAATTATTGAATAACAAAAAAATAATGTAAGATTATTACAGCTGCCAACTTGTCGTTATGTTATTATACTGAATAGCTTCGTACATTATTAATTATGAGCAAAGATTAATTTATATATCTCATATCTTAATTTAATTATACCAAACTTTAAATTATTTTTTACCATTATTGGTTAAATAATAGATTTACTTTTAAAATACCAATTTTTTTTGTGCTTCGTAGCATTTTGATAATCGTGTTTTTCTAATTTTTATTTATAAATATAAAATTAATATATAATGTCTCATTAATATAAAAATAATAAAATTAATATCGAATCAAGTTTAAATAATAAGAAATGTTTTGTTTTCATCTCCAACTAACGTAAGATCTTATAATCCACTTTCTTTTGAGGTCAAGCGTTCTTGCTGACACACCGTCCGGTGACTTGCTCAATTTGTAACAGTTCAAGCTGCACTAGCCGATATTGTCTATTTTGATCCATTGCGTATCGTTGTCAGCTTCACAATTTTAAAACGTATCTACTAGGAGGAGATTTTCACACCCTGGTAAGGAATGTTTTATTTTTCTTTCTAATCGATGTGGGATCTCACGTAAAATTCCATAAAGTTCAAATATAAAATATTTACGAGACACAATGCATAACTAAAATTGGTTACAAACCTTAAATATTTTTACTTTTTTTAAGTAGGTGGAATTGTGTATTAGATTTTATTTAGATTTTTTATTTGAATTAAATTTGATTTAATTATTTGATTTAGATTTAATTTAGTTATTTGATTTGGATTTCATTTTCAGTCTATTTATAAAGCTGTATAATAGTCAATTCTATTCTAGGATGTGAGATTTCTCTATTAGTCTTATTTGACCGTTTTCTCTCTATTCTTGAGATGTGGTATAGAGTCATGTCCTTAACTTAGACAAGTTTAAAAAGCAGCAGGCTTGCCCTTAACTTAGCCAAGTTAAAAGAGCAACAGTCTTATACATAATAAGAGTATGTCGATGGAGAGTTCATTTTGTGCATCCTGCAATTTCGAAATTTGATGGGTACTATGATCATTGGGCGATGCTCATGGAAAACTTTTTGCGTTTCAAAGGAGTAGTGGGGTTTGGTGGAGAATGGGATTCTTACCGCAACAGAAGACATCATTTTCACATATACCTAGAAAAAGCACATTGAAGATCAAAAGTTGAAAGATTTGAAAGCAAAGAATTATCTATTTCAAGAACTAGATCGTTTGATCTTGGAGACAATCCTCAACAAAATACAGCAAAGAACATATATGAGATTCTATGAAGTAGAAATATCAAGGTTCAACACGGGTAAAGCGTGCACATTCGCAAGCTCTTCGGAAGGAGTTTGAAATGCTTCACATGAAGGCAGGAGAATCTGTGAATGAGTACTTTGCTCGGACCTTTATCATAGCCAAGATGAAACTAAATGGTGATAACAAAGGAGATGTTGAAGTAGTTGAAAAGATTTTGAGATCTATGACTCCCAAGTTTGATTATATTGTGTGTTCCATTGAGGAGTCTAGGGGTACAACCATCTTAACCATTGATGAGTTGCAAAGCAGCCTGCTTGTGCATGAACAACACATGAGTTCTCCGGTTGAAGAAAAAAACATGCTTTGAAGATCACTCATGGTGAACAATCTGGAGGAAGGGGTCAAGGTCGTGGAAGTTTTAGAGGCAGAGGAAGGGGACGAGGCAGACAAACCTTCAACTGAGCCGTGGAGTGCTATAAGTATCACAAGCTAGGACATTTTCAATGGGAATGTCAAAACAAGGAGAAGGAGGGAAACTATGCAGAGACTCAAGAAGAGATGTTGCTGATGGATCACGTGAATATGAATAAGGCTAATAGAGAAGATATGTGGTTCCTTGACTTGGGATGTAGAAATCATATGTGTGGGAAGAAGGAATACTTTTCAGATTTTGATGGAAGTTTTAGAGATTCAGTGAAGCTGGGCAACAACTCAAGCATGGTTGTAACAGAACGGGTAATGTACGGCTGCAAGTAAATGAAATCATACAGATAATCACAGGAGTGTTCTATGTGCCAGAGCTGAAGAACAATTTGTTGAGTATTGGAAAATTGCAAGCAAAGAGGCTTACCATTTTGTTCCAAAATGGAAGGTACAAGGTTTTTCATCCTGAGAGAGGCTTAATCATAGAGACAAAGATGTCTTTGAATCGAATGTTCGTACTGCATGCTATATCTCAGCCTGTAGCATCCACTTGTTTCAATACAATCACAGAAGATATTGAGCAACTTTGGCATCGTAGATATGGACATTTGAACTTTAAGGGATTAAAGACTCTTCAGCAAAGGAAGATGGTGGATGGTTTACCACAGCTCAAGTCTCCATTAAGACCATGTAAAAATTGTCTGGTGGGTAAGCAACAAAGGCACTCGTTTCTAAAAAGTAGCACATGGCGAGCTTCACAAATTCTCCAATTGTTGCATGCTGATATTTGTGGACTGATCAAACCCATCTCAAACAGCAATAAAAGGTACTTGATTACTTTCACAGATGACTTCAAAGAAAAACATGGGTTTATTTCTTAATAGAAAAATCAGAAGCTTTCGCTGTATTTAAAAACTTTAAGATTCATGTTGAGAAGGAAACAAACTCATTTAGATCAAGGAGGAGAGTTTACATCACAAGAATTCACCAATTTTTGTGATGTAAATGGTATACAGAGACAACTGACAGCTGCATAC
Organism: Cucurbita pepo subsp. pepo; assembly: GCF_002806865.2. Lineage (NCBI taxonomy): Eukaryota > Viridiplantae > Streptophyta > Magnoliopsida > Cucurbitales > Cucurbitaceae > Cucurbita > Cucurbita pepo. The sequence goes on from NC_036652.1 coordinate 1,975,386, forward strand.
ACGCCACAGCAAAACTATTATGAATATGGTTCGTAGTATGATTTCAGAAAAGAAAATTCCGAAAAGTTTATGGCTTGAAGCAGTCAACTGGACTGTGCATGTACTAAATCGAAATCCAACATTGGCTGTCAAAAATAAAACTCCAGAAGAAGCTTGGAGGGGTGTCAAACCTTCAGTTGAGCATTTTAGAGTTTTTGGATGCACCTTTCATATTCATGTACGTGACAATAAAAGAACTACTAAGCTGGATGACGAGAGTTTGTGTTGTGTTTTGCTGGGAGTTAGTGAAGAGTTAAAGGCTTACGGACTCTATGATCCAACTTCACAAAGGATCATAATAAGTAGGGATGTTGTATTCGAGGAAGATAAGAATTGAGACTGGGAGAAGACCTAAGAAGAATCCATTATGTGCGATCGAGTGATCAAGAGGAGGCAGCAGATGTGTTGGATGAAAATGAAGAAGGGAGTGAATATGATATAGAAGTTGAAAAGGAAAATATTTCCTCGGACTCTTTGGCTGAAGCAAGCTCCCCTAGCTCGAATAAAGGGAGGAATAAGAGATCACCGGATGAGAGACTATGCAACAGGAGAAGATCTTTCTGAAGAAGATAATGAAGATGCTCACTTGGCCATATTTACCACTATCGATCCTGTAAACTTTGAAAACCCATTGGAACCCATTGGAGAGTGAGAAATGGAGGAAGCCATGGATCTGGAAATGGAAGCAATAAACAGAAACATGTGAACAGTTGCTAAAGTCCTCAACCCAACCAACTCAAAGTTTGGATTAGTTAAAAATATTTTTTCAACATAATTCAACCCAACTCGAATACATTGGTTTAATCGTGCAATCATTTATGCAGATTGGTCCATTCCTTATCTTAACTTTGCATCGGCATTCAAATGGGTGTATGTCGGGAGAGTAAAGCATTCAAGATCACGTGTTCTCAGTTGTCAGTATTTCTACTAAGAAGTCATAGTTCATGTTTTTTCATCTCGATGTAAATGAAAGATATATAGGTAATTCCAAAAATGAAAAAAAAAAAAAAACATATATATTTCTTTTAGAGAAAAATGTAAACTAACTTTTAGGTTTAACTTTATTGTTATAATTTTATTTGTAATCATATACTAGAAATTGAACATTTTAGGTATATGGACCGAGCTTTTCTAGACCGAGATTAACTATGACTATTAATATATGCATGTTATTTCTAATTAAAAACTCGAAATAGAGAATATAAAAAATAAAAAAATTAGAAAAAATAGAAAAAAAAACTAACATAAATAGTAATCATTGAATGTCTAAACTTTTTTCGAGATTTTTCTTGAAAATTAGACTCGAAAACAGGTTATAAAGTTGACAACTTTCAAAAAATCCCTCGATCTAACTTTAAAAAGTAAAAAATAAAAAATCCTAAACTCTGTGGCACGGCTGGTGATAACTGTCATAAGTAATTTGAATTTAGGTTCATTATTAAGAACAAAAAAATCCTATAACAACCATTATTAAAAAATAAGAAGAATTTATTAGATAAACGGTGCAGTGTTCTATGATAGTTTAAGATAATTATTCAAATTAAAATGTCTTCATATTTGATAGTAGAACTTCATCGATCAATTTGTCTAAATTCTTGTAAGCTGACCCACCACGACTACATGCTTCTTCAGCTTTAATCTTCAAGTTCATAACATTCTCCTTCATTTTCTTACCCTTTTCTCCATCCATTAGCTCTCTCACAAGCTCCTCCACTTCATTCCTTTTAACATTGCTATCAATTTCCATGCCAATGCCCCACTCAGTACAACAATAACGACGGTTCGTCAGCTGCTCAGCAAAGAAAGGCCACGAGATCATCGACACGCCAGCACAGATACTCTCAAGCGTTGAATTCCACCCACTATGCGTTAAAAACCCTCCAACTGAAGGATGGTTCAACACTTGTTCTTGACAACACCAACTTGCTATCATGCTTCTATCTTTGGTTTCTTCCACAAATTCAAGTGGCCAAATGGGTGAATCTCCCACAACTACGTCAGGTCTTGTAATCCACAAGAATGGCTTCCCACTGTTTGCTAGTCCCCAAGCAAACTCGATTAATTGCTCGGCTGTCATCACTGTTACACTGCCAAAATTTACATAAACAACCGAGTTTGGTTCGTTTGAGCTCAGCCATTCGACACATTCGGGCTCCTCGACCCAAAGATTTGAGCCTAATGTTCTTAAACTTTGGTCCCCTATTTGGTTGGCAAGCAAGTGAAGTGGACCAATAGTGTAAATAGACGAAAGGATGGAAGAAAGAGAATTCAAAACATCTCGTTCAAGTGATTCATATGTGTTTATTATAATCGCTGAAGCTTCCCGAGATCTTTCCATTAGTTGGTTAAGGAAATTTAGCATGATATCATCTGGGTTTGTAGTTCTAAGAAAGCTAGGAAGGTCTCTCAAACGTATATTTTTCATTTCATCAGTCCATTCTACGGTATTTTCCAAATATCCATCTGTTATCTGACTCGCATCTGCTAACAAATATATAGGTTAAATTTTAAATTAACTTAGCTCCCAAATTTAAAATTAGTTAAATTACATGTATCAAATAGATTTCACTGTTTCATCTAATAGATGGGTGAATTTTTTTAAAATGTCAATAGATATAGAACTTGTTAAACAAAAAATTGAAAATGTAACTATTTATTATAAATTTTTTAAGGTTCAAAATCTATTAAACACAAAAATAAAAAGTTTATAAATAGTATTGAGGATTTTTTGGATAAGAAACTTATTTGACTCAAATAAACTTTTTAGACTGATAACTTAATAAAAAAAAAAAAACTTCAAAACAATATTGAACTTAATAAAAGAAAAAAAGACTTCAAAACAATAAACAATATTCAAATTTAAATCATACCTTTGAGTGGTACCAAGTCTTGCTCGATAAGCTCTGGATAATGCATATAACCCAAGTAGCCACAAGCACTGGCAGTCCAAAACAAAGCATAAGGGATTTGAAAATCATTGGTAGCCAACATAGAGAAGGACATGACAACGTCTCCAACGATGCAGTTAACCGGCGGGACGTCAGCAGTTGAATTAAGCTGAGAAATAAGATTACAGAAAGGAGCTAAACAATTCTTGGAAGTGGATTGGGAAAGGGAAGGAATATCTTGGGTACAATTGGCATCAGAGAACGAAAGACCATCCGGGATGGTTCGGAATTGAAAATCTAGCAAGCCATCGAGCGAATCAGGGCCTCTCGACCTGAGCAGACGCCTATGCACCGAAAGTTATGTGGAAACCTGTATGATGGAGAAGCTTAGCCAAGCTTAGCATAGGGTTGATATGGCCTTGGGCTGGACCTGGGATACACACAGCATGCGGTTTATCAGATTTTGAGGGAGAACCCATATTTTGATAGCCTTGGCTCAGTTTTGGGACATGAAAAGGAAGAAACTGGAATATCTTATAGGTTCAACAAGCAATGAATTTTTCATTATTATTATTATTTAGTTATTGAATAACAAAAAAACAAGGTAAGATTATTACAGCTGCCAACTTGTCGTTATGTTATTATACTGAATAGCTTCGTACATTATTAATTATGAGCAAAAATTAATTTATATCTCTCATATCTTAATTTAATTATACCAAACTTTAAATTATTTTTGACAATTATTGGTTAAATAATAGATTTACTTTTAAAGACAACCATGTGTTGGGTAGCATTTTGATTAGGGTGTTTTTCTAATTTTTATTTATATATATAAAATTAATATATAATGTCACATTAATGTAAAATAATAAAATTAGTTTCCAATCACGTTTAAATAATAAGAAATGGTTTGTTTTCATCCACGAGTGATGTGGGATCTTACCATCCACTTTCTTAGGAGGCCAAACGTCTTTGCTGACATACCACTTGGTGACTCGCTCTAATACTATTTATAACAGTCCAAGCTACGCTAGCCGATATTGTATGTTTTGATCTGTTACGTATCGTCATTAGCCTCACGATTTTAAAACGTATCTACTAGGAGGAGATTTTCATAGCAAGGTAAGAAATGCTTTGTCCTTCTCTCCAATCGATGTGGGATCTCACATCAAATCTCATAAACATCAAATATAAAATATTTAGGAGATACAATGCATAGCTAAAATTGGTTACAAACATTAAATATTCTTCATCTTTTTTAAAAGTATGTCAGGATTGGATTGGATTGGATTGTAACCGTATTTTCACGTTGTTTAGGTTGACTCGATAAAAAAAATGTCATCCCAGAAAGCAAACTAAAATTTTTTATTTTGAAAATATTCAATCCAACCTAAACAAAATATAAATCTAATCCGACAAAATTTTTATGATTTAGATTAAATAATTCAAGTGGGTCAAATTATGGAATCATATAAACACCTTTAAGAATGACAAGTCTTACTAATAGGAAAAAAAATCAAACTTTAAAAGAAAAAAGTTTCGAAGTTTGAAAATTTAAAAACCAGGTTGCCACCGAACTATCAAAAAATCAAACTGCTATTATTATGAAGATTAAAAATATTTTTCGCTTATAATCCATATCAGTGATGCATTATAGATAAGTAATTTTTTTTTTTAAAACAGAAGATTGAGTTGAGTTGTGAATTTTATTTAAGTTGGTTAGAGTCACCAATTTTGGATTAATTAAAAAGATTTTTTCAACCTAATTCAACCCACCTCAAATACATTGCTTTGATCGTACAACCATTTATGGAGATTGGTCCCAGGCAATGGGATTCACATGGGCATATGTCCCGAGAATAAAACATTCAAAATCACATGTGTTCACAGTTGTCGGTATTTCTACTAAGAAGTCATAGTTCGTGTAAATGAAAGATCTATAGGTAATTCCAAATATATATATATATATATATATATATATATATATATATATTTTACTTTTAAACTTTTACATTTAACTTTATAGTTATAATTTTATTTGTAATGATATACTAAAAATTGAACATTATGGGTATATCTATCCAACTTTTGCATGTTATTTCTAGTTAAAAATTGAAAATTGAGAATATAAAAAAAAAAATATAAATATTTATCTAAACATTATTCGAGAATTTCCTTGAAAAGACTCGAAACAGGTTATAAAGTTGACAACGTTTAAAGAATCCCTCGATTTAACTTTACAAAAGAAAAAAAAAATAAAAAAAATCATAAACATACAAATAAAAATGCAAAATATATGATGACATAGACTTTGTAGCATTGTTGATGGCCGAACTCTATTGAATTCGTGGGAAACACTCCATCTTTCTTAAGATCTTTTTGAATTTCTTTTATGCTAGAAATCTTTGGAAGGGTATTTACAATGATGGCTAGACAATAAATTCCTAATTTTCCTAAAATAATTACATTTCTTTATTTCTAAGATATCCAAATAACTTTTCAAAAATAATTTATCCCTAAAATATTAAAGTTTTATCAAAAGAAAATATCTGTCCTTTAGAAGATTACTTTAGAAGATTACTTGCTGTGATTGAGTAAGTTCCTTAACCTATGAATATGTTTATGGTCATTTGTTTGGTAGAATTTCTAAATTTTCGATTTTTAATTATTGTACAAGCTTGTAATGTGTGAGTAAACAATAATAAAATATTTGTAGCTTTAATTTTATTAATTTTATTATGTATTTTGCTATCTCTTTGAATATTATTTTTCTAACAGACACGTTGAGGACATTGATAAAGTGCACTGGTTACTTCGTGAACTCGGCACCGATTTTTCAACTTTTTTTTTACTGTTCAGATGACTCTCACCTCTCTCCCTTATTTTGCAGATTTAGTCTCTAAAGCCGAAAGTTTCCCTTATTTTGCAGATTTAGTCTCTAAAGCCGAAAGTTTTGAGTTGTTTTAGCGTCTTTTGACTCTTGCGGCATTCACAGCCACTAGTCGTTGTCACGCCCATGAAAGTCATCTTGCATCCTATAGTGACCAATGAGGTCGTTCTCATTTCTTTGGCAACAACTCTTCCAATGAAGGACGAATCCACTCGGATAAGGATCGTCGACCACCTCTCTACAACCAATGGTATGTTGGGACTCATTCTGCTCATGCTCACCTTCTTGAAGCTTTCAACACGTTTTGTTCTATTGCTGAGCCCCAGGCTGCTGATTAGTTTTGAGCACTGAGCTTTGGCCCATATGACCACGATCCCTCTATTTTGGATCAATCTAAAAATTACACAAGGACTCTATGATTGTAGGAAACTATGTCTCCTTGCCCATTACCCACATTGGTACTCTTTCCCTTATTAAAAAATATTCACTTATGAGATGTCTTGGTTGTCCCTCATCTCATTAAAAATCTTATTCGATGAATAAATTAGCCTATGTTTTTTCTCTCTCCGTTACATTTGCTAATAATCTTTTTACTATTGAGAATCGTCAAATAGGAAGAGTGGTGGCGACCGTTAAAAGGGATGGAGAGCTATATGTGGTAGAGCGTGACAACTCTGTCTTAATTTTTGTCCTTAAAAAAATAAATCTCTACGTTCTTCATATGACTTATGACATGCTCGCTTGGATCAGGTAAATTATTGTGTTATTTATTTTTTAAATAAAAAAATATATATTTCTCTTACGTCTTTATTGTCTTCTTCATCACTATGTAGTACCCGTCAGTTTGCGAAAAACCATCGATTGTCTTGTTCTCACAATGAATATAAGTCATCTAGTGTGTTAAATCTTATTCATTGTAATCTTGGATCCTTCTCTCGTCAAATCTAAATTGAGTTTTTTCCCATGTTATTTTTTATTGATGATGATGATTATTTGCCATCCATTGCTCGTATCAAGGTTTTTCAAAGCGATGGAGGTAACGAATTTACTAGCACTTGCTTCAAAGCTCACTTACTTACATCTGGCATCCACCATCAACTCTCTTGACCATATACACCTAGTCAAAATTATTGTGCTGAGAGAAAATATCATCATGTAACTGAGACTTCTTTGACTCTTCTCTTCTACTCCCATCTTTCTCCTCGTGTCTGGGTTGACGCTTTCAGCACTACAACTTATATCATCAATTGATTGCTCACTTCAGTTCTTGGACGTAAGTCACCTTTGAACCTCTCTAAGGCTAGGCTTCGCATTATGATAATATTCATCCCTTTGGTTGTCGTGTTTATTCTTGCTTACGTGATTATATGCCTAACAAACTTTCTCCCCGTAACATTCTTTGCATTTTAATGGATTATAGTCCATTTCATAAAGGCTTCGCGGTCTTGATCCCACCAGTATTGAACCTATTGCTGATTCCTCTTGTTCTATGAGCTCTCATCCTATGATTACACAAAAATGTAAATTGTAACTTGGCAGCAGCTAAACCAGTTATCTACTTGGGGATCTTTTGAAAAGGGTGGAGATTGTTATAAATTGTTATAAAGAATCGGTTCATGAATCTTTTGGATTCATCTCCTATATTGATACATCAATCTCTTGAATTCATGAACATTTTTGGCACATTCCCCTCCCCTGTGCATGTTGGAATTCATTTGGTCAATCTCTCATTCATTTGGTTCATCTCCCATATTGATACCTGAATCATCCTGATTGATGTATAACAATAATGTTTCTATGCCTATATATATGATTGTCTAGGAAGGTTGAGAGAGATTGAGATTGAATGTTATTTTGTATTTTTTTTCTAGTAACATTTGGGAGGAAGTTTGTTGAATGAGACTGTAACGGTAGCAAGTAAAAAATAATAATAATAATAATAATAAATAAATAAATAAAATAAAAAATCAGTGTAGTTGCCGGGGACTTGGGAGAATTCCCGCAAGAGTTCCCACCTCGACCACGCCATACCCCGACTCCACGGCACGCCAAATGCGAAACAAACAATCTCCAGCCCTACTTCAGAAGCCCACCCGCACGGAAAAGAGAAGGAACAAGAGAGAGAAGGTCGAAAGTTTTCGATGAGACAAAACTGAGGAGTTTTGACGTCGAAACAACCAATCCACACCGCAAAAAGGACCATCGATGACTGCACGTACATAGAAGGTACATGCACGTACATGCACGCAAAAAGGACCATCGACGACTCGGCTTTATAGCTCAAAACGTAGTCCCTCGGCTCGGTAAAGGAAAAATAAACTATTTTCCATCGTTTCGACCATCCCAAGGCTGAACTTGACCTTGTTTGAGACAATTAAGGTTAGTGTCAGGTTAAATTTCTCGATTTAAGTTAAATTGAGTTACTAACGAAACGGGATGGACTTTCTAATAGGAAATGACAACTGATGATATTTGGAGCGGTTTCAAGGAATAGGAAACGAACTACTCGAACTTAGGGAGACGCCTGCTAAGGCCAACCAAGTAAGTTGTTCTACCGTCAGTTCGGTTATAATTGTTTGCAGAATGATGACACATGCATGTGGCTTCGCACGTGTCATATGCTCGTATAGGCAAACGGTTATGAAATGATATGTATATGGTATGATACATGAATATTATGTTGTATGTGATGAATTGATATGTTTATATGATATGTTGAAGAAATGCTCGGACTATGTTATGTGACTGTTATGATATATGATATTGGCATGATGTGAATTGTTACGTTCAAAGGCATGATAAGTTTATGATATGACATATGTGCAACATGAATGATATGTGATATGATTGACATGCAAATGACAAATGGACATATGTACAACTGCGATATGCACCTGGAAAGCTATGATAAAAACTTTATGATATGATGGAAGATGCTAGTAGAGTTTGTAATACATGATAATGAAAAAGGAAAAATGTTGGGACCTCATGCATTATTGTGTGTTTATGCATAGGGGGATACCCCTTCTCATTTTACGATAGTGCGGACGCATATGCTACGAGGTAGAGAAACAAACATTATGTTTACCATAATGCTGCCATGACGGTCGCTATTCTTAACGGGTATCCGACATCAACAACTACTAGAGAATACTCGTCCCACAAGAAAGGGGCTCAGGAGATATACGAACCAACTGGTGCGTGGGTCCATACTCGCACATGTGGACCGTGTGTAGGAAATTAAATACACATCCAATTGCCCGCTTTGGATAGCCACCGTAGGAAAATAGACTGATATGATAGGTCTCACTCATGAGTTGTATGTGTTTGCATTTTACCTCGATAGGAGGGTCGCTTACTGAATATTTTTTAAAATAATAAGCCATGTTATATTCTTATTTTTCAAGTAAAGGCAAGGCTCCCCTGTAAAGCTGACGGTGACATCGTAATCTAGGAGACCGAGACACATGCTAGGGTAGTTTTACGATTTAAAATAGTAGACTATAGGTTAGTAATAGGTTAAATTGCATTTTTATTTCTTTTCTTACTATTTGAAATTAGTCCTAGGGTTAATTAGGTGTGTTTGGTTCTAGGATCATTTCTTGTTTGATGTTTTAGGTTTTCATGTATGCCCTTAACTAAACTCAAGAAAAAAAAACATTTTCAATTCTTTCGAAATGAAATCAGTTATTAGAAAATGAAATATTATAATGTATTTGTAAAAGAATTGAAATACGTGATGAAGAAATTAACCGTGGAGACTGTCACAATAGTGAACCATCCTACGCTAGACCATCACAAGTAATTTGAATTTAGGTTCATTATTAAGAACATACAAAATCCTATAACAACCCTCATTAAAAGATAACAAAACAAATTATGACAAGAAGAATTTATTGGATAAACCCTGTAGTGTTTTACAATAGTTTAAGATAATTATTCGAACTAAAATGTCTTCATATTTGATAGTAGAACTTCATCGATCAATTTGTCCAAGTTCTTGTAAGCTGACCCACCATGATTACATGCTTCTTCAGCTTTAATCTTCAAATTCATAACATTCTCCTTCATTTTCTTACCCTTTTCACCATCCATTAGCTCTCTCACAATCTCCTCCACTTCATTTCTTTTGACATTGCTATCAATTTCCATGCCAATGCCCCACTCGGTACAACAATAACGACAGTTCGTCAGCTGCTCAGCAAAGAAAGGCCACGAGATCATCGGCACGCCAGCGCAGATACTCTCGAGCGTTGAATTCCAACCACTATGCGTTAGAAACCCTCCAATTGAAGGATGGTTCAACACTTTTTCTTGACAACACCAACTTGCTATCATACTTCTATCTTTGGTTTCTTCCACAAATTCAGGTGGCAAAATGGTTGAATCTCCTACAACTATATCCGGTCGTATAATCCATAGGAATGGCTTCTCACTGTCTGCTAATCCCCAAGCGCACTCGATCCGTTGCTCTGGTGTCATCACTGTTATACTACCAAAATTTACATAAACAACCGAGTTGGGTGCCTTCGAGTTCAGCCACTCGATGCACTCGGGTTTCTCAACCCAAAGATTTGAGCCTAATGCTCTTAAACTTTGGTCCCCTATTTGGTTGGCAAGCAAGTGAAGTGGACCAATAGTGTAAATAGACGAAAGGATTGAAGAAAGAGAATTCAAAACATCTCGTTCAAGTGGTTCATATGTGTTTATTATAATCGCCGAAGCTTCTCGAGATCTTTCCATTTGTTGATTGAGGAAATTTAGCATGATATCAGCTGAGTTTGTAGTTCTAAGAAAACTAGGAAGGTCTCTCAAACGTATATTTTTCATTTCATCCGTCCATTGTACAGTATTTTCCAAATATCCATCTCTTATGTGACTGGCATCTGTTAACAAATAAATAGGTCAAATTTTAAATAAACTTAGCTCCCAAATTAAAAATTAGTTAAATTACATGTATCTAATAGATTTTACTATTTCAACTTTATACCTAATAGATTGGTAATTTTTTTAAAAGAATGTCAAATAGATCAAGAATTTATTAAACAAAAAATTGAAAGTCTTTTTAAAGTTCAAAATCTATTAAAAAAAATATTTATAAATAGTATTGACAATTTTTGGGTTAAGAAACTTATCTGACTCAAATAAATTAGGTAAGTTAACAAAAAGAAAAAAAAAAATTGACTTCAAAACAATATTCAAATTTAAATCATACCTTTTAGTGGTATCAAGCCTTGCTTAATAAGCTCACGATAATGCATATAACCCAAGTAGCCACAAGCACTGGCCGTCCAAAACAAAGCATAAGGGATTTGAAAATCATTGGCAGCCAACATAGAGAAGGACATGACAACATCTCCAACAATGCAGCTAACCGGTGGGACGTCAGCAGCTGAATTAAGCAGAGAAATAAGATCACAGAAAGGAGCTAAACAATTCTTGGAAGTGGATTGGGAAAGGGAAGGAATATCTTGGGTAGAATTGGCATCGGAGAACGGAAGACCATCGGGGATGGTTCGGAATTGAAAATCTAGCAAGCCATCAAGCGAGTCAGGGCCTCTCGACCTGAGCAGACGCCTATGATTGTACTCGGTGTTAACGAACGTTATGTGGAAACCTCTATGATGGAGAAGCTTAGCCAGCCTTAGCATAGGGTTGATATGGCCTTGAGATGGATATGGGATACACACAGCATGCGGTTTATCAGTTTTTGAGGTAGAACCCATCTTTGATAGCTTGGCTCAGTTTTGGGACATTGAAAGGAAGAAACTGGAATCTCTTATAGGCTGCACAACCAATCAATTTTTCATTACTATTATTATTATTGTTTAATTATTGAATAACAAAAAAAAAATAAGGTAAGATTATTTACAGCTGCCAACTTGTCGTTATACTGAATTGCTTCGTACATCATTAATTATGAGAAACAAAATATATATATATATATATATATATATCTCCTATCTTAATTTAATTATACCAAACTTTAAATTATTTTTGACAATCATTGGTTAAATAATAGATTTACTTTTAAAGACAACCATTTGTTGGGTAGCATTTTTATTTATATAATGATTAGGGTGTTTTTCTAATTTTTATTTATATAATTTCACATTCATATAAAATAATAAAATTAGTTTCCAATCCGATTAAAATAATAAGAAATGCTTTGTTTTTATCTACTAGTGATGTGGGATCTGACACACCGCTTGATGACTTGCTCTAATACTATTTATAACAGTTCAAGCTACGCTAATCAATATTGTATGTTTTGATTCGTTACGTATCGTCGTTAGTCTCACGATTTTAAAACGTATCTATTAAAAGGAGATTTTCACACCCTCGTAAGAAATGTTTTGTTCTTCTCTCAAATCGATGTGGAATTTCACATAAAATCTCATAAACATCAAATATAAAATATTTACGAGACACAATGCATATCTAAAATTGGTTACAAGTTAAATATTCTTAATCTTTTTTAAAAGTATGGCGAATTGGATTGTATTGTAACCCTATTTTCAAGTTGTTTAGGTTAACTCGATAAAAAATGTCTAACTTGAACTAAAATTTTTTATTTTCAAAATATTCAATCCAATCTAAACAAAATATAAATCTAACCCAACAAAATTTTTATGATTTAGATTAAATAATGAAGTCGATCGAATTATCAAATCATATAAACACCTTTAAGAATGACAAGGGTTAAATATGGCAGAAAGAAATAATAGAAAAAGAGCTCCCCTATAAAGATCTCCACTAGTACGTAAACCGATTGTATACCACCACTGATAAACACCAGAATAAGCGATATTCACTGGGCCAAGAGCACCCCCTCGAGTAAAAGCTTCGACGGCNATAGTTCATCTGGGGGAGAGATCGAACTTCAAGAAATAGTAAATAGTGTGTTACTAATAGGAAAAAAAAAAATCAAACTATAAAAGCAAAAAGTTTCAAGTTTGAAAATTTAAAAAACAAGTTGCGACCAAACATAAAAAAAAAATTAAATTGCTATTATTATAAAGATTAAAAATATTTTTCGCTTATAATCCATATTAGCGATGCATTATAGATAAGTATTTTTTAAAAAAAATAGAAGATTGGATTGAGTTGTGAACTTTATTTGAGTTGCTCGAGTCACCAACACAACCAACTCAAAATTTTGAATTAGTTAAAAAGATTTTTTCAACCTAATTCAACCCATCTCGAATACATTACTTTGATGGTACAACCATTTATGTCGATTGGTCTATTTCTTATCTTAACCTTGCATTGGGATTCACATGAGCATATGTCCGGACAGTACAACCATTTATGTCGATTGGTCTATTTCTTATCTTAACCTTGCATTGGAATTCACATGAGCATATGTCGGGAGAGTAAAACATTCAAAATCACATGTGTTCACAGTTGTCCGTATTTCTACTAAGAAGTCATATACTCCTTTTAGAGAAAAATGTAAACTAACTTTTACATTTAACTTTATTGTTATAATTTTAGTTGTAATGATATACTAGAAATTGAACACTATAGATCTAACTTTTTTAACCGAGATAACGAGGACGATTAATATATGGATTTTATTTCTAGTTAAAAATCGGAAATTGAGAATATAAAAAAAGTTAACATAAATATTTATCCCCTAATGTCTAAACATTTTTCGAGACTTTCCTTGAAAAGACTCGAAAGCAGGTTATAAAGTTGACAACATTCAAAGAATCTCTCAGTCTAACCCTACAAAACAAAAATAATAAATAAATAAATCATAAACATACAAATAAAAGTAATGTGGAAGCAAAATACATAGACTTTGTGGGTTGCTAATGGCCGAACTCTATTGAATACAATACCGCGTGGAAAACGTTCACATCTTTATTAGGATCTTTTTGAATTTCTTTTGAGATGAAAACTTTGGAAGGGTATACATAATCGTGGCTAGACAGTAAATTCCTAATTTTCTTAAAATTATCCGATTTCTTTATTTCTAAAATAACGAAAATGAGTAGAAATCCTATTTCAAAAATAATTTATTCTTAAAATACTAAAGTTCTATTAAAAGAAAAAATTAGGTTATGGTCATTTGTTTGGCAGAATTTCCAAAAAATTTTATTTTTAATTACTATATAAGCCTATATATATTTGTAATTTTGTAACTCTTTTGACAAGTAAACAATAATAAAATATTTGTAGCTTTAATTTTATTATGTCTTTTGCTATCCTTTGAATATTATTTGTCTAACAGACACGTGGAAGACATTAATAAAATGTACTGGTTCCTTCGTAAATTCGGTATCGATTTTTCAACTTTTTTTTTATCGTTCAGATGACTCTCACCTCTCTCCCTTATTTTGCAGATTTAATTTCTAAGGCAGGAAGTTTTCAGTTGTTTTAGCGTCTTTTGACTCCTGAGGCATTCACAGCCACTAGTTGTTGTCACGTCCATGGAAGTCATCTTGCTTCCTATAGTAACCAATGAGGTCGTTCTCATTTCTTTGGCAACAACTCTTCCAATGAAGGACGAACCCACTCGGATAAGGATCGTCGACCACCTCGCTGCAACCAATGGTACGTTGGGATTGATTATGCTCATGCTCACCTTCTTGAAGCTTTCAACACGTTCTGTTCTATTGTTGAACCCCAAGCTGCTGATTGGTTTTGAGCACTGAGACTTTGGCCCATATGACCACGATTGCTCTATTTTGGATCAATAAAAAAATTACACAAGTAAGGACTGTATTATTTGTAGGAAACGACGTCTTCTTACCATTACCCACATTGATACTCTTTCTCTTGTAACAAAATATTCACTCATGAGATGTCTTGGTTGTCCCTCATTTCATTAAAAATTTTCTTCGATTAATAAACGTTACATTTTCTATAATCTTTTTACTATTGAGAATCATCAAACAGGAAGAGTGGTGGCGACCGTTAGAAGGGATGGAGGGCTATATGTGTTGGAGCGCGAAAACTCTGCCTTTATTTTTGTCCTTAAAAATAAATCTTTATGTGCTTCATATGATTTATGACATGCTCGCTTGGATCATGTAACTTATTGTGTTATTTATTTTTTAAATAAAAAAAGATATATTTCTCTTACATCTTTATTGTCTTCTTCATCAAAAGATATATTTCTCTTACGTCTTTATTGCCTCGTTCATCAAAAGATATATTTCTCTTGCATCTTATTGCCTTCTTCATCACTATGTAGTACCTGTCACTTTGCGAAAAACCATCGATTGTCTTATTCTCACAATGAATGTAAGTGTCTCATGTGTTAAATCTTATTCATGGTAATCTTGGATCCTTCCCCCTCAAATCTAATTTGAGTTTTTTCCTATGTTATTTTTTTTTATTGATGATGATGATTATTCGCCATCCATTTGGCTTTACCGTTTAAAATTTAAATACGATTTCTTTGGTATTTTTTTTTCAATATAAAAAATTTGTAAAATAAACTAACATTATGCTCGTATCAAAGTTTTTCAAAGCGATGGAGGTGACAAATTTACCAGCACTTGCTTCGAAGCTCACTTACTTACCTCTAGCATCCACCATCAACTCTCTTGACCATATACACCTGGTCAAAATTGTTCTGTTGAGAGAAAATATCGTCAGGCTTCTTTGACTCTTCTCTTCCACTCCCATCTTTCTCCTCGTGTCTAGGTTGACACTTTCAGCACTGCAACTTATATCATCAACTGATTGCCCACTCCAGTTCTTGGAGGTAAGTCACCCTTTGAACCTCTCTAAGACTAGTCTTCGCATTATGATAATATTCATCCCTTGGTTGTCGTGTTTATTCTTGCTTACGTGATTATATACCTAACAAATTTTCTCCTCGTAACATTCTTTGCATTTTCATGGGTTATAGTCCATTGCATAAAGGTTTTGCGGTCTTGATCCCACCAGTATTCAACCTATTGCTGATTCCTCTATTTCTATGAGCTCTCATCCTATGATAACACAAAAATGTAAATTGTAACTTTTTGACTTGGTAGCAGCTAAACCAGTTATCTACTTGTGGATCTTCTGAAAATGGAGGGAGATTGTTGTAAATTGTTATAAAGGATCGGTTCATGAATCTTTTGGATACATCTCCTATATTGATACATCAATCTCTTGGATTTATGAACATTTTTTGGCACATTCCCCTCTCCTCTGCATGCACGTGTTGGAATTCATTTGGTCAATCTTTCATTCATTTGGCTCATCTCCCATATTGATACATGAATCATCTTGATTAATGTATAACAATAATGTTTCTATGCCTATATACATGATTGTCGAGGAAGGTTGAGAGACATTAAGATTGAATGTTATTTTGTATTTTTTCTAGTAACATTTGGGAGGAAGTTTGTTGAATGAGACGGTAACGGTAGCAAGTAAAAAAAAAAATCAGCGTAGTTGTCGGGGACTTGGGAGAATTCCTGCAAGTAGTTCCCACCTCGACCACGCCATACCCCGACTCCACGGCACGCCAAATGCGAAAACAAACAATCTCCAGCCCTACTTCAGAAGCCCACCCGCAAGGAAAAGAGAAGGTAAAAGTTTTCGACGAGACAAAACTGAGGAAATCTGACGTCGAAACAACCAATCCACACCGCATAAAGGACCACCGACGACTGCACGTACATGGAAGGTACATGCACGCAAAAAGGACCACCGACAACTCGACTTTACAGCTCAAAACGCAGTCCCTCGGCTCGGTAAAGGAAAAATAAACTATTTTCCATGGTTTCGACCATCCCAAGGCTTCACTTGATCTTGTTTGAGACAATTAAGGTCAGTGTAAGGTTAAATTTCTCTATTTAAGTTAAATTGAGTTACTAACGAAACGGGATGGACTTTCTAATAGGAAACAGCAACCGATGATATTTGGAGCGGTTTCAAGGAATGGGAAACGAACGTACTTGAACTTAGGGAGACGCCTGCTAAGGCCAACCAAGTAAGTGGTTCTACCGTTGGTTCGGTTATAATTGTTTGCAGAATGATGACACATGCCCGTGGCTTTGCACGTGTTATATGCTCGTATATGCAAACTGTTATGAAAGGATATGTATATGGTATGATACATGAATATTATGTTGTATGTAATGAATTGATATGTTTATATGATATGTTGAAGGAATGTCCGGGCTATGTTGTGTGACTGTTATGATATATGATATGGTATGATATGTGCATAATGTGAATTGTTACGTTCAAAGGCATAATAAGTTTATGATGACATATGTGCAACATGAATGATATGTGATATGATTGACATGCAAATGACAAATGGACATATGTACCACTGCGATATGCACATGGAAAGCTATGATAAAAACGTTATGATATGATGGGAGATGCTAGTAGAGTTTGTAATACATGATAATAAAAAAGAAAAAATGTTGGGACCTCATGCATTATTGTGTGTTTCTGCATAGGGGGATACCCCTTCTCATTTTACGATAGTACGGACGCATATGCTACGAGGCAGGAAAACAAACATTATGTTTACCATAATGCTGCCATGACGATCGTTATTCCTAACGGGTGTCCGACATCAACAACTACTAGAGAATACTCGTCCCACAAAAAAGGGGCTCAGGAGATATACGAACCAACTGGTGCGTGGGTCCATACTCGCACATGTGGACCGTGTGTAGGAAATTAAATACACATCCAATTTCCCGCTTAGGATAGCCACCCTAGGAAAATAGACTGAAATGATAGATCTCACTCATGAGTTGTATTTGTTTGCATTTTACCTCGATAGGAGGGTCGTTTATTGAATATTTTTTAAAATAATCAAGCCATGTTCTATTCTTATTTTTCAAGTAAAAGCAAGGCTCCCTTGTACCGCCGACGATGACATCGCAATCTAAGAGACCGTGACACATGCTTAGGGTAGTTTTACAATTTGAAATAGTATAGGTTAGTATAAGTTAAATTGCATTTTCATTCGTGGCGATTTTCTTACTATTTCAAATTAGTTCTAGGGTTGATTAGGTGTGTTTGGTTCTAGGATCCATTCTTGTTTGATGTTTTAGGTTTTCGTGTTTTATGTATGCCCTTAACTAAACTCAATAAAAAAATACATTTTCAATTCTTTCAAAATGAAATATTATAATGTATTTGTAAAAGAATTGAAATAAGTGAAGAAGATATTAACTTTGGAGACTGCTACAATAGTCAATGATCTTACGCCAAAATCGTCCTAAGTAATTTGAATTTAGGTTATTATTAAGAACATACAAAATTCTATAACTACAATTATTTAAAGATAACAATCAAAATTATGTCCAGAAGAATTTATTCGATAAACCCTGCAGTATTCTACAATAGTTTAAGATAATTATTCGGACTAAAATGTCTTCATATTTGATAGTAGAACTTCATCGATCAATTTGTCCAAGTTCTTGTAAGCTGACCCACCACGATTACATGCTTCTTCAACTTCAATCTTCAAGTTCATAACATTCTCCTTCATTTTCTTACCCTTTTCACCATCCATAAGCTCTCTCACAAGCTCCTCCACTTCATTTCTTTTGACATTGCTATCAATTTCCATTCCAATGCCCCACTCAGTACAACAATAACGACAGTTTGTTTGCTGCTCAGCAAAGAAAGGCCACGAGATCATCGGCTTGCCAGCGCAGATACTCTCGAGCGTTGAATTCCAACCACTATGCGTTAGAAACCCTCCAATTGAAGGATGGTTCAACACTTTTTCTTGACAACACCACCTTGCTATCATGCTTCTATCTTTGGTTTCTTCCACAAATTCAGGTGGCAAAATGGCTGAATCTCCTACAACTATATCCGATCGTATAATCCATAGGAATGGCTTCTCACTGTCTGCTAATCCCCAAGCAAACTCGATCAGTTGCTCTGGTGTCATCACCGTTATACTACCAAAATTTACATAAACAATCGAGTTGGGTTCCTTTGAGTTCAGCCACTCGACGCACTCTGGTTCCTCAACCCAAAGATTTGAGCCTAATGCTCTTAAGCTTTGGTCCTCTATTTGGTTGGCAAGCAAGTGAAGTGGACCAATAGTGTAAATAGACGAAAGGATTGAAGAAAGAGAATTCAAAACATCTCGCTCAAGTGA
Organism: Cucurbita pepo subsp. pepo; assembly: GCF_002806865.2. Taxonomy (NCBI): domain Eukaryota; kingdom Viridiplantae; phylum Streptophyta; class Magnoliopsida; order Cucurbitales; family Cucurbitaceae; genus Cucurbita; species Cucurbita pepo. The sequence continues at coordinate 1,994,299 of NC_036652.1, forward strand.
TTCATATGTGTTTATTATAATTGCCGAAGCTTCTAGAGATCTTTCCATTTGTTGATTGTTGAAATTTAGTATGATATCATCTGAGTTTGTAGTTCTAAGAAAATGAGGAAGGTCTCTCAAACGTATACTTTTTATTTCATCCGTCCATTCTACTGTATTTTCCAAATATTCATCTGTTATATGACTCTCGAGGTCAAAATTTAAATAAAAGTAAGTTTTAAATTAAAAAACATTAAATCTAATATCTATGAATTTTTAAAAATGTCAAATACATCCAGAACTTATTAAAAAGAAATTGAAAGTTTATTGGTTCATTATAAACTTTTTAAAATTCAGAATCTATTAAACACAAAATGGAAGGTTTATAAATCCCATTGGCAATTGAGAAACTTATTTGACTCAAATAAACTATTTAATCTTGTAATTCAGTAAAAAAGAATTGACTTCAAGACCATAAACAGTATTCAAATGTAAATCATACCTTTGAGTGGTACCAAACCTTGCTTAACGAGCTCACGACAACACATGCAACCCCAGTAGCCACAAGCACTGGCAGTCCAAAACAAAGCATAAGGGATTTTAAATTCATTGGCAGCCTGTTGGTGACAACAGAAAACTGAAGTGAGATTGAGAGGAGGAGTGATTTGAATGATGGGGAGGGAGGTTCTTTTATAGGGAGATTCCCGGAGTTGGTTGAGATTTGTGTGGATGAAATTGAATTCACCTCCTTCTTCTCTTCGGCAGTAACTCATTCAACTCATTCAAACTCTATTATTAGCTTCAACAACTCATTCAAACTCTATTATTAGCTTCAACACCCTCCCTTAAACTGAATTCTGCAGAAATCAGTTTAGGACTTCACTTCGTCATCTTGTTATACATCTTGGATTCTGCACATTCCCATTTTTCTTCTAAGCTTCTCGAACAATGGTTGTTTCAAGGGCTTTGTGAATAGATCTGCGATTTGTTCATCACTTCGGCAAAAGTTGAGTTCAATAATGCCTTCTTTACACAAATCACGCAAGAAATGAAATCGAACATCGATGTGCTTGCTCCTTCCATGCAACACAGGATTTTTAGACAACTTAATAGTTGACATATTATCACAATATATAACCGTCGTACCTGGTTGCTTATGATTAAGAATTTCAAGCATTTTTCTTAACCAAATTGCTTGGCACGAGCATGCTGCTGCTGCCACAAATTCTGCTTCTGTAGTTGAGAGTGTTACAATAGGTTGCTTCTTTGAAGACCAGCAAATAGCTCCTGAACTCATCATGAAAATACTTCCTGAAGTACTTTTACGATCGTCTATATCACCTGCATAGTCACTATCTGTATAGCCAACCATCTTCGAATCATCTCCTTTCTTGTAGAATACCCCCAAATCAAAGGTTCCTCTCACATAACGAAGTATCCTTCTTGCTGCATTGAGATGTTTTTCCGTTGGATGCTCCATGTAACGACTTATCATACTAACCGCATACATGATGTCTGGTCTGGTTGAAGTTAGGTACATCAAACTTCCCACAATTTGTTTGAAGTACCTATTATCAACCTCTCGCCCGTCAATATCCTTGTGCAACTTTAAACCCAATTCTGATGGAGTTCCAAATGTGCGCTCATCCAATTTAAACCTTTCAAGTAATTCTTGAGCATACTTCTTCTGACAGATAAAGTTACCTGCGGGAGTTTGAGTAACTTCTACTCCAAGAAAATATCTCATCAAGCCAAGATCCGTCATTTCAAATTCCTTCATCATGCTCTTCTTAAAAAATTCAAACATTTCTTCATTATTGCCAGTAAATATTAAATCATCAACGTATAAGCAAATAATGATAATGTTACCTCCCTTTTCAGTTTTCACATACAACGTATGTTCATACGGGCATTTAGTGAATCCCATCTTTTCAAAATGAGAATCAATGCGACTGTACCATGCCCTTGGAGCTTGCTTCAAACCGTACAAAGCTTTCTTCAACTTGTATACTTGTTCCTCTTTGCCTTTTTGAACAAAACCTTCTGGTTGCTCCACATATACTTCTTCTTGAAGCTCTCCATGTAAGAAGGCCGATTTCACATCAAGTTGATATATAGGCCAAGATTTCTGTGCTGCAATAGAAATTATGAGCCTGATAGTGTCTTGACGTGCCACTGGTGCAAATACCTCCTTATAATCAATTCCATACTTTTGCTTGTATCCTTTTGCAACAAGTCGCGCCTTGTACTTATCCACCTCACCGTTTTCATTCAACTTGGTTTTGAAAACCCATTTTACTCCGATTGTTTTCTGCCCTCTAGGAAGATCAGTGAGCTCCCACGTCTTGTTCTTCTCTATGGATTTGATTTCACTGTCCATAGCTTCCTTCCATTTCTTCTCCTTTACTGCTTCTTCATAGACAATTGGATCACTATCCATAAAGAATGCAAAATAACCACTATCACTTGATTCATAGTCCATCTCATAATCAATCATCCAGTTTGGTCTCTTTCTTGTTCTTGGATGTCTTTGATTATGATCATGATCTTCTTCTACTGGTTCTTCTTGTTGAGCTTGTGATGAGCTCTCTCCATGCTCATAGTGAGGCTGAATAGGGGCTTCAGTTTGTTCTTCTTCAAGATCTACAGGAATCTGCTGATTTACAGTGATCTTTTCTTCCCATGTCCAAGTCTTCTTTTCGTCAAAGACTACATCACGACTTACCACCACCTTCTTTGTCAAAGGATCATAAAGCTTGTACGCCTTAGAGGTCTCGCTTACTCCAAGGAATACACACTTCAAACTCTTGTCTTCAAGTTTCTTCCTTTTCTCATCAGGAACGTGTGCATATGCTATGCACCCAAAGATTCTAAAGTGGTCTACTGCAGGTTTTCTTCCGCTCCATGCTTCTTGTGGAGTCATATCTCTAACAGAAAAGGTAGGACTCCGGTTGAGAATGTGAACGGACCACACGACAGCTTCTGGCCAGAATTCCTTCGGGACTTCTCCTTTATTTAGTAAACTTCGAACCATGTTGAGAATGGTCCTGTTTTTTCTTTCGGCCACACCATTTTGTTGTGGTGTATATGCTGTTGTTAACTGCCTCCGTATGCCCTTCTCTTCACAAAATTGAATAAACTCGTTCGAGCAGAATTCTCCACCTCTGTCAGTTCTTAAAGCCTTGACTCTTCTTCCAGTTTCCGTCTTCATAGTAGCACAAAACTTTTTGAAGCAATCAAAGGCTTCTGATTTGGCGTGCAAGAAATAAGTCCATGTTTTTCGACTAAAATCATCGATGAGGGTCATGAAATATTTCTTGTTACCATTTGATGCTGGAGAGATGGGACCACATATGTCCGAATGAATCAACTCCAAAATTGCTTGAGCTCTTCTTGATTTTCCAGATGGAAAAGAGTTTCTTTCATGTTTTGCTACTACACAGCTCTCGCAAATTTCCGTTGGTGGAGTAATATCTGGCAACCCAGTTACCATCTTCTTTGAGGACAACGTCTTTAATCCTTTGAAGTGTAGATGACCATACCTAAAATGCCAAAGCCAGGTGGTATCTTCTTTCTTCACCATCAAACTTTTGGCAACGATATTTAACGTCAACGGATATAGACGGTTGGTGGTCATCTTCATCTTAGCAATCGATCCTCTTTTGGAGTCATAAATTTCACATTCATCATTTTGGAATGTGATCACATACCCCTTTTCTTGTAATTGACCGATACTAAGTAAGTTGGCTTTCAGATCAGGGATGTAGAATACATTAGAAATAGACTCTACAAAGCCATTTCTAGTCTTGATATCTACGGTTCCTTTCCCCATCACTTGGAGAGTTGAATTGTTGCCGAGAGAAACCGTAGTATGAAAATTTTCATCTAGAGTTGAGAAGAATTCCTTACAACCTGTCATATGATTGCTGCATCCAGAGTCTACGACCCATACACCTTGATCTGCAACCTTCATAGCATGGAATGACATTAATAATGTTTCTTCTTCTCTTCTCTCCACAAAATTGGATTGATCTCTTTTCTCCTTTTGAAGCCTGGTATAGCATTCATTTTTGTAATGTCCAAGGCGTCCACATCTGTAGCATTCCACCTTGGACTTGTCAAAGTGTCTCTTGCCTTTGTTTTCATAATCATTTCTGGCTAGGTCTACTGACCTGCCAACATCTCCACTTCTTTCTCGACTGCCTCTCCCACGACCTCTGCCTCTTCTTTGCCCTCTACCTCTAGGGCTTGAAGATTCACCTGGTGTGGATATTTTTAAGGCTGTCATCTCCTCTATTGCACTTGTACGATTGAGCCTCTGCTCATGTACTAACAGGGAGCTTTGGAGTTCATCTATTTGCATCTCTTCGACATTGTTTGCTTCTTCGATAGAACATACAATGTAATCGAACTTTGGAGTTAGTGATCGCAAAATCTTTTCTACGACCGCAACCTCCGTGATTGAACCACCATGCATCCTCATTTTACTTGCAAGACTTATAACCTTGCCAATATAATCATTCACCGTTTCTCCCTTTTGCATTTGGAGAATTTCAAAGTCTCTTCTGACGGCTTGTAGTTGAGCACGTTTTACTCTCGTTGAGCCTTGATACTTCCTCCTCATAGAATCCCAAATTTCCTTGGATGTCTTCTTCTGAAGCATTGTTTCCAAGATAGTCCTATCAATGGACTGAAATAAATAGTTCTTGACCTTCAGGTCCTTCAGCTTCGATGCTGCCAACAGTTGCTGTTGACCAGCTGAGAGTACCTCGCCTTCATTTGGCTCTTCATAACCCGTCTCCACCATATCAAAGAACTCCTTTGATCTGAGAAAATTTTCCATCAACATCGCCCAATGATCATAGTGACCATCGAACCTCGGGATGGCGGGCTGAACGTAGCTCTCAACTTGTTTTTCTGCTGCCATTTTTTTTGCTGCTGCAAGATTGCTCTGATACCAGTTGTTGGTGACAACAGAAAACTGAAGTGAGATTGAGAGGAGGAGTGATTTGAATGATGGGGAGGGAGGTCCTTTTATAGGGAGATTCCCGGAGTTGGTTGAGATTTGTGTGGATGAAATTGAATTCACCTCCTTCTTCTCTTCGGCAGTAACTCATTCAACTCATTCAAACTCTATTATTAGCTTCAACAACTCATTCAAACTCTATTATTAGCTTCAACACAGCCAACATAGAGAAGGACATTACAGCATCTCCAACGATGCAACTAACCGGTGGGACGTCAGCAGCTGAGTTAAGCTGAGAGATAAGATCACAAAAAGGAGCTAAACAATTCTTGGAGGTGGATTGGCAAAGCAAAGGAATATCTTGGGTAGAATTGGCATCGGAGAACGGAAGGTCATCGGGGATGGTTCGGAATTGAAAATCTAGCAAGCCATCAAGCGAGTCAGGGCCTCTCGACCTGAGTAGACGCCTATGATTGTACTCGGTGTTAACAAAAGTTATGTGGAAACCTGTATGATGGAGAAGCTTAGCCAAGCTTAGCATAGGGTTGATATGGCCTTGAGATGGATATGGGATACACACAGCATGTGGTTTATCAGTTTTTGAGGCAGAACCCATCTTTGATTGCTTGGCTCAGTTTTTGGACATGGATAAGGAAGAAACTGGAACATCTTATAGGCTTCACAAGCAATGACTTTTCTTTTTTCAATTTGAGATAAGAAACGTATGAATACTCGAAAAGAACAAAAAATTATTAATTATCAGAACTTTTTTTTATAATTTATTTATGTGATCCATTCGAATCTTACTTTAGTTATATACAATATGTTATATTTTTTTAGACGATTATTGGTTAAATAATTGGTTACGTGTAAAGACAACAATTTTATGTTTTATATTTATAAAATTGTCGACAAATCACAAAATTTAAGATTTGAATTTAAGTTTTTTAATTTTAATTTATAAATATAAAATTAATATATTAATGTCACATTAATATAAAAATAAGGAAAATAATGTTCATTCAACCCTAAATAATAGAAAATTAGCAAAATAACTAAGGTGTACACGGGTTGGATTGAGTTGGAGAAATTTTTTGGACTAACTTAAAATTTTGAGTCGTTGAGTTTGACCAACACAAATAGAGTTCAGAATGGAACGTATCTAAATTTTAAGTTGTTGGGTTGCTTTTCTTTTAATTATTTAAAAAATCATACTTATCCACGATGTAATAAATAACTAAAATGTAAGAAGTTAAGCTCACCACTAACAAATATTGTATGATTTGACTCGTTCGTATCATTGTCAACCTCACAAAAATGTATGAGAGAGGTTTCACACCCTTATAAAAAAATAGTTTGTTCTCCTTTCCAATAAATATGAAATCTCATAATCCAGTGTCCGTTGGGGTCAAGCTCCAAAGGGTAATACTCTTGTGGTTGCTCTACAAATGAAGCCAAACAAACTTGCAGCAAATAGACCGTTCAATTCGAACTATTCAATCCAAGCTATAAATATTGGGTTGGGTTAGATTATTTTTCAGTTTGAATTCAATTGAATCTTTGAGAAATAGAAAATTCAGATCAGTTCACAAATTGACATTTTTTTGATCGAGTCAACCCGACCAATTTGAAAATAGAGTTACAATCCAACCCAACCCAACCTTACCTTATTTTAAGATTATTACGAAGATTAAGAATATTTTCCGCTTATAACCAATATTAGTGATGTGTTGTGACTTATAAATATTTGATATTTGAACTTTACGAGATTTTAGTTATTAATATAACATATATATTATAAGTAAGTAAAATTTAAAATAATTAAAAAATAATCCAAAAACCGAACCTAAAAATGGAGGATTGGGTTGAGTTGTTAACTCTATTCACATTGCTCCGATCACTCTAAAAACATAGGGTTGGGTTGAATTGTGAACTCTATTCAGATTGCTCCAATCACTAACTTAATCAACTCAGAACTTTTGGTTAATCAAAAAGATATTTTCCATCTAACTTAACTCGTGTACATTCTTGATCATGCAGTCATTCATGGAGAGGGGTCCTTGTGTTTTGGCATTCACATGGGGCATAATGGCAATCACATGGGCATATGCCCGAGAGTAAAGCATTCAAAATCACATGTGGTTGCACACACAGATGTCGGTATTTCTACTAAAAAGTCATAGTTCATGTTATGTCACCTCAATGTAAAGGAAAGATTTATAGGTAAGTCCAAAAAAAAAAAGCAATGGTTTTAGATTTATTGTTATTATTTTATTTGTAACGATATACTAAAAATTGAACATTATAGATATATCGACGCAATTTTTCTAGATCGAGATTAACTAGCAATATTAATATATGCATGTTATTTTTCGTTAAAGCTGGAAAATGAGAATATAAACAAATAACATAAATACTTATAACCTAATATGATAAGATAAGGAATCAATACAAGGGGAATAAGATTCGGATTACCTTGTTGATCGAATATCTCGAGGCAAGAATATTATCTGAGATTCGAATCACTCCACAAGCAAGATCGATCATGTCTAGCTTGAATGATTCTTGTTGATCAAATATCTCAAATACTTGTTTGAGATTCGAATCACTCCACAAGCAAGATTGATCATGTCGAGCTTGAATGATTCTGCATGCAACCTAAACTACATAGAATTGCAAAGAAACTTAGTCATTGGCTAAAGAAAATCACAAATGCTTCTTTTACTACCTTTTCCAAGTCTTCTTACAAATATAACATACATGGCTTTATATAGCCTCATAATGAAACTATAAAGGCATTCCAAGAATGGTAACATTTATACTTAATGACCATAATTAACCATTATGTAATTGTAACCTAAGGTAAATAAAAACTCTTAAAATACATTAATGAAATACAATAACTCTAAATTGTTAATCCACCCAAAATTTATCACATGAAACTTCATTCTTCTTCAATGTGGCATGAATTGAAATATCTTTTGATAATTTCAACAATATTTTCTTCACATCTTCATTGAAGCATATTGTATGATTGATGTCTCTTGGTTCATATCATAATATCTAAAATTATTCGACAATTCCCTTAAAAACACTCGAAAATAGGTCAAGAATCCTTCCATCTAACCTTTTTTAAAAAAAAAAAAAAATTCCTAAACATACCAATAAAAAATTGAAAAACACCTATGACCTAGTAATCCTCTATTGGGGTTAAAACTTAAAAGAAAATTAGTATCAAACTCTAAATATTTTAGAGACTAAAAAAATGTAATTAATTTGTAATCAAGAAATGAATATAAAAAATTAATATCTTCAAACATATAAAATAAAAGTATATATCTATCATGATATATGTTGTCCTGTTTTATATTGACTCGTACGTGGGACACTAAATTAAATTGTTTTTTTGTCTATTTTGTTGAATATGGAAAAAAAATCTCAACATCATCCGACAAGAACAAACCAACACCAATTTGTATATAAAAACCATTCATTTTTCAAAACCCTTTTAAGGACAAAATATTTTATTATAAAATGGCATTCTTTTATGGGATTGGTTTTGATTTGTTGAACTTGAAGGGATCCTTTTATTGCATTACATAATAAAAAAAAAAAAAAGAAAAAAAAAAGAACATAGGTTAAATAACATGAACATGTTGCATTTTATGCAACAGATTTCATATTTCGAATCGTAGATTTCGTTCGTTATATTGATTGTTTGTATATTTGAATGGTATGTTAGAATTTGGGGGGCCAAAGCCGTTATGGTGGTATGAATGGTCGGTCGAGGGAAGACCGTCCGACACTATAGAGAGTGTTGCACTATTGGTAAAAACTCGAAACTTATGCTTCTCTATTGGTCGAGTTGAGACGATGGCTCATTTAAGTTCGGTCTTTGCTGAATGTATATGTATGAGATTGACTTGAGTTTTTTGGTGGCTAAATTTTGAAGATCTTTCTTGAGCTGGATGTTTTGAGTTAAGGAGTGTTAAGAATATTTTGAAGATTTTTTTACAATTTGAAGATAGTTCTAGGGTTAATTAGGTGGGTTTGGTTCTAGGATTAATTCTTGTCTGATTTTTTTAGGTTTTTCGTGTTTTATGTACACCCGATTAATTCCAAGGAAAAAAAAAACATTTTCAATTCTTCCAAATATTATAATATATTTGTAAAAGGATTGAAAGCACGTAAAAAAGAAATTAATCGTACAGACTGTCACAATAGTCAACCATTTAACCCTAGCCTTTCATAAGTACTTTGAATTTAGGTTCATTATTAAGAACATACAAAATTCTATAACAACCATCCTTAAAAGACAACAATCAAAATTATGACAAAACAATCATAGGAGAATTTATTGAATGAACACAGCAGTATCTTACGATAGTTTAAAATGATTATTTGAATTAAATCGTCTTCATGTTTGATAAAAGAACTTCATCGATCAATTTGTGTAAGTTCTTGGAAGCAAACCCACCCCGATTATATGCTTCTTCAGCTTTATTCTTCAAATTTATAACGATCTTCTTCATTTTTTTACCATGTTCTCCATCCATTAGCTCTCTCACAAGCTCCTCCACTTCATTCCTTTTGACATTGCTATCGATTTCCATTCCTAGGCCCCACTTAGTACAACAATAATGACCGTTCGTTTGCTTCTCGGAAAAGAAAGGCCATGAGATCATCGGCACACTCAATTTGTGACATGAGATCATCGGTCTTGATCCCATCACTACTAGGCTATACATCACCAGACACACTCAATTTGATGAAACTCACTTTTCTGTTGTACCTACCTCTCAGACCCAACAAATTTCCTCTCTTCATATTTCAAATTCCTTGGAACAGCGTCTTTACCATATTGATTCATCTTTCTCTACCCCTTCTTCACCTCACATTCCTCGATCTAGCTTCTCTTTGTGTGATATTTATTCTGGTCTTGTGGATGAATCTGTGCTGGCTTATACTTCTTTTGCAGGTTCCTCTTTGCCACGTTCAGCTTCTGATCTGCCTTCCATTGAACCTGCTGTTGATTCCTCTTTTTCTATGAGCTTTCATCCTAAGATCACACGAGCCAAATATGGTATTTTCAAGACTCGCCATCTAGCAAATCTTGGTGTTTTGGGCTCATATGGTCTTCTTTCTCCTATTCTTGCATCCACTGAGCCAAGAAGATTCAAATCTACTACTAAGAATTCAGCTTAGTTTGCAGTCGTGGATGAGAAAATTCGAGTTTTACAACAAAATGACACTTAGATTTTGGTTCCTCGCCCTGCCAAAACAAACATCTTGAGATCTAAATGTGTATTTCATATTAAATATTTGCCTAATGGATCCGTCGAGCGTTGTAGGGCTCATCTTGATGATAAATATTATACTCAGGTTCCTTATAATGCCCCTAATTTTCTTAACCTAAGTTAATGGTATCACCACATACCTGCTTTAATCTTATATGTGGAAGTTCATAATAAATACTTTTAAATTAAAGTCATAGACTTACATATTTAATTCAAAACAAGAAATTAAACGTAACATAGTTTTTAAATATAAAACAAATTGCATTAAAAAGACCTATCAATTAGTAGATGAAATTCAATGCGTTCTACTTTCCTATCATGCCCTATCTTGACTTCCATGGCCTTTCCAGCGTCCACCATCATCCGTGCATGGAAATTTTACCTTTACTTGAAAAATATAGAGTAGCACGTGGCTTGAGTATTTTATGAAATACTCAGCAAGTCACCACACTGTTGGGGTTAGTAATTTAAGGTCAGTGTAAGGTTAAATTTCTCGATTTGAGTTAAATTGAGTTAAGAAATTGCAGTTACAAACGAAATGGGATGGACTTTCGAATAGGAAACGAAAACCGACGATATTTGGAGCAATTTCAAGGAACGGGAAGCGAACGTACTCGAACTTACGGAGACGCTTGCTAAGGCCAACCAAGTAAGTGGCCCTATCGTCGGTTCAATTATAATTGTTTGCAGAATGATGACACGTGCATGTGGCTTCGTACGTGTCATATGCTCGTATATGCAAACTATTATAAAATGATATGTATATGATATGATACATGAATATTATGTTGTATGTGATAAATTGATATATTTATGATATGATATGTTAAAGGCATGCTCGGGCTATGTTATGTGATTGTTATGATATATGATATATGATATGATATGATATGTGCATGATGTGAATGGTTACGTTCAAAGGCATGATAAGTTCATGATATGACATATGTGCAACATAAATGATATGTGATATCATTGACATGCAAATGACAAATTGACAAATGTACAACCACGATATACACATGGAAAGCTATGGTACCAATGTTTTGATATGAAGAAAGACGCTAGCGGGGTTTGTAATACATGATAATGAAAAAGGAAAAATGTTGGGACCTCATGCATTATTGTGTGTTTATGCATCGAGGGATACCCCTTCTCATTTTACGATAGTACGGACGCATATGTCACGAGGCAGGGAAACATTCATTATGTTTACCATAATGCTATCATGACGGTCGTTATTCCTAACGAGTGTCCTACATCAACAACTACCGGAGAATGCTCGTCGGACCAAAAAGGAGCTTAAAAGATGTGTGAACCAACTGGTGGGTCCATAGTCAACCGTGTGGACCATCTGTAGGAAATTAAGTACACATCCAATTGCCCGCTTAGAATAGCCATCGTAGGAAAATAGACTGATATGATAGGTCTTACTCATGAGTTATATGTGTATGCATTAACTCCAATAGGAGGGTCGCTTACTAAGTATTTCTTAAAATACTCAAATCATGTTTACTCTTATTTTTTCAAATAAAGGCAAGGCTCCTGTCTACAGTTGATGGTGGCATCACAATCTAGGAGATCGTGGCATATGCTTAGAGTAGTTTTGCAATTTTAAATAGTAGACTATAGGTTAGTATAGATTAAATTGCATTTTCATTTCAAGATATTTTCTTACTATTTGAAAGTGGTTCTATAGTTAATTAGGTGTGTTTTGGTTCTAGGATCAATTCTTGTATGCTTTTTTAGGTTTTCGTGTTTTATGTACGCCCTTGACTAAACTTAAGAAAAAAAAAACATTTTCAATTCTTCTAAAATGAAATCAGTTATTACCAAATGAAATATTATAATGGATTTATAAAAAGATTAAAGTACCTAATGAAGAAATTAACGGTGGAGACTGTCACAATAGTCAACGATCTTACCCTTGACTGTCGTAAATACATTAAGTTTAGGTTCATTATTAAGAACATACAAAAACCTATAAAAACAATCATTAAAAGATAACAAGGAAAATTATTTTAAGGAGAAATTTACTGTTCTACAATAATTTAAAATAATTGTTTGAACTAAAACGTCATTCAAAAATGAAGAACTTCATCGATCAATCTATCAAAGTTCTTGTAAGCAGATCCACCTGGTTTACATGCTTCTTCAGCTTTAATCTTCAAATTCATAACATTCTCCTTCATTTTCTTACCCCTTTCTCCATCCATTAGTTCTCTCACAAGCTCTTCCACTTCATTCCTTTTAACATTGCTATCAATTTCCATTCCAATGCCCCACTCAGTACAACAATAACGACAGTTCGTCAGCTGCTCAGCAAAGAAAGGCCACGAGATCATCGGCACGCCAGCACAGATACTCTCAAGCGTTGAATTCCAACCACTATGCGTTAGAAACCCTCCAATTGAAGGATGGTTCAATACTTGTTCTTGACAACACCAACTTGCTATCATGCTTCTATCTTTGGTTTCTTCCACAAATTCAAGTGGCAAAATGGTTGAATCTCCCACAACTACGTCAGGTCTTGTAATCCACAA